>NW_028112846.1:5000-7500 GCF_964234715.1 Podarcis melisellensis
CCCAACCCTAACCCTAAACTTAGATTGTTCTTGTGGTGTTCATTCATCCTAACCCTAACCCTAACCCTAACCCTAACCCTAACCCTAACCCTAACCCTAACCCTAACCCTAACCCTAACCCTAACCCTAACCCTATCCCTAACCCTAACCCTAACCCTAACCCTAACCCTAACCCTAATCTTGGATTGTTCTTGCGGTGTTCATTCACCCTAACCCTAATCGTAACCCTAACCCTAACCCTAACCCTAACCCCAACCCTAACCCTATTCTTGGATTGTTCTTGCGGTGTTCATTCACCCTAACCCTAACCCGAACCCGAACCCGAACCCGAACCCGAACCCGAACCCGAACCCGAACCCTAACCCTAACCCTAACCCTCACCCTAACCCTAACCCTAACCCTAACCCTAACCCTAATCTTGGATTGTTCTTGCGTTGTTCATTCACCCTAACCCTAACCCTAACCCTAACCCTAACCCTAATCTTGGATTGTTCTTGTAGTGTTCATTCATCATAACCCTAACCCTAACCCTAACCCTAATCTTGGATTGTTCTTGCGGTGTTCATTCATCCTAACCCTAACCCTAACCCTAACCCTAACCCTAACCCTAACCCTAACCCTAACCCTAACCCTAACCCTAACCCTAATCTTGGATTGTTCTTGCGGTGTTCATTCACCCTAACCCTAACCCTAACACTAACCCTAACCCTAAAACACTAACCCTAACCCTAACCCTAACCTTAACCCTAACCCTAAACCTCACCCTAACCCTAACCCTAATCTTGGATTGCTCTTGCCGTGTTCATTCACCCTAACCCTAACCCTAACCCTAACACTAACACTAACGCTTATCTTGGATTGTTCTTGCGGTGTTCATTCATCCTAACCCTAACCCTAACCCTAACCCTAACCCTAACCCTAACCCCAACCCTAACCCTAACCCCAACCCTAACCCTAAATTTAGATTGTTCTTGTGGTGTTCATTCATCCTAACCCTAACCCTAACCCTAACCCTAACCCTAACCCTAACCCTAACCCTATCCCTATCCCTAACCCTAACCCTAACCCTAACCCTAACCCTAATCTTGGATTGTTCTTGCGGTGTTCATTCACCCTAACCCTAATCGTAACGCTAACCCTAACCCTAACCCTAACCCCAACCCTAACCCTATTCTTGGATTGTTCTTGCGGTGTTCATTCACCCTAACCCTAACCCTAACCCTAACCCGAACCCGAACCCGAACCCGAACCCTAACCCTAACCCTAACCCTAACCCTAACCCTAACCCTAACCCTCACCCTAACCCTAACCCTAACCCTAACCCTAACCCTAATCTTGGATTGTTCTTGTGGTGTTCATTCATCCTAACCCTAACCCTAACCCTAACCCTGATCCTGGATTGTTCTTGCGGTGTTCATTCACCCTAACCCTAACCCTAACCCTAACCCTAACCCTAACCCTAACCCTAACCCTAACCCTAACCCTAACCCTAACCCTAACCCTAACCCTAACCCTAACCCTAATCTTGGATTGTTCTTGTAGTGTTCATTCATCCTAACCGTAACCCTAACCCTAACCCCAATCTTAGATTGTTCTTGCGGTGTTCATTCATCCTAACCCTTACCCTATCTCTATCCCTAACCCTAACCCTAACCCTAACCCTAACCCTAACCCTAACCCTAACCCTAACCCTAACCCTAACCCTAACCCTAATCTTGGATTGTTCTTGCGGTTTTCATTCACCCTAACCCTAACCCTAACCCTAACCCTAACCCTAACCCTAACCCTAACCGTAACCCTAACCCTAACCCTAATCTTGGATTGTTCTTCTGGTTTTCATTCATCCTAACCCTAACCCTAACCCTAACCCTAACCCTAGCCCTAACCCTAACCCTAACCCTAACCCTAACCCTATTCTTGGATTGTTCTTGTGGTGTTCATTTACCCTAACCCTAACCCTAACCCTAACCCTTACCCTTACCCTTACCCTAACCCTAACCCTAACCCTAACCCTAACCCTAACCCTAACCCTAACCCTAACCCTAACCCTAATCTTGGATTGTTCTTGCGTTGTTCATTCACCCTAACCCTAACCCTAACCCTAACCCTAACCCTAACCCTAACCCTAATCTTGGATTGTTCTTGCGGTGTTCATTCACCCTAACCCTAACCCTAACCCTAACCCTAACCCTAACCCTAACCCTAACCCTAACCCTAATCTTGGATTGTTTTTGTGGTGTTCATTCATCCTAACCCTAACCCTAACCCTAACCCTAACCCTAACCCTAACCCTAACCCTAACCCTAACCCTAACCCTAACCCTAACCCTAACCCTAACCCTAACCCTAATCTTGGATTGTTCTTGTGGTGTTCATTCATCCTAACCCTAACCCTAACCCTAACCCTAACCCTAACCCTAACCCTAACCCTAACCCTAACCCTAACCCAAACCCTAACCCTAACCCTATTCTTGGATTGTTCTTGCGGTGTTCATTCACCC
>NW_028112843.1:7500-22500 GCF_964234715.1 Podarcis melisellensis
CTCCCTAACCCTAACCCTAATCCTAACCCTAACCCTAACCCTAACCCTAACCCTAACCCTAACCCTAACCATAACCCTAATCTTGGATTGTTCTTGTAGTGTTCATTCATCCTAACCCTAACCCTAACCCTAACCCTAACCCTAACCCTAACCCTAACCCTAACCCTAACCCTAACCCTAACCCTAACCCTAACCCTAACCCTAACCCTAACCCTAATCTTGGATTGTTCTTGCGGTGTTCATTCACCCTAACCCTAACCCTCACCCTCACCCTCACCCTAACCCTAACCCTAACCCTAACCCTAACCCTAACCCTAACCCTAACCCTAACCCTAACCCTAACCCTAACCCTAACCCTAACCCTAATCTTGGATTGTTCTTGTAGTGTTCATTCATCCTTACCCTAACCCTAACCCTAACCCTAACCCTAACCCTAATCTTGGATTGTTCTTGCGGTGTTCACTCATCCTAACCCTAACCCTAACTCTAACCCTAACCCTAACCCCAACCCTAACCCCAACCCTAACCCTAACCCTAACCCTAATCTTGGATTGTTCTTGTGGTGTTCATTCATCCTAACCCTAACCCTAACCCTAACCCTAACCCTAACCCTAACCCTAACCCTAACCCTAACCCTAACCCTAACCCTAACCCTAACCCTATTCTTGGATTGTTCTTGCGGTGTTCATTCACCCTAACCCTAACCCTAACCCTAACCCTAACCCCAACCCCAACCCCAAATCTAACCCTAACCCTAACCCTAATCTTGGATTGTTCTTGTGGTGTTCATTCATCCTAACCTTAACCCTAACCCTAACCCTAACCCTAACCCTAACCCTAACCCTAACCCTAACCCTAACCCTAATCTTGGATTGTTCTTTCGGTGTTCATTCATCCTAACCCTAACCCTAACCCTAACCCTAACCCTAACCCTAACCCTAACCCTAACCCTAACCCTAACACTAACACTAACACTAACACTAACACTAACCCTTATCTTGGATTGTTCTTGCGGTGTTCATTCATCCTAAACCTAACCCTAACCCTAACTCTAACCCTAACCCTAACCCTAACCCTAACCCTAACCCTAACCCTAACCCTAACCCTAACCCTAACCCTAACCCTAACCCTAACCCTAACCCTATTCTTGGATTGTTCTTGCGGTGTTCATTCACCCTAACCCTAACCCTAACCCTAACCCAACCCTAACCCTTACCCTAACCCTAACCCTAACCCTAACCCTAACCCTAACCCTAACCCTAACCCTAACCCTATTCTTGGATTGTTCTTGCGGTGTTCATTCACCCTAACCCTAACCCTAACCCTAACCCTAACCCTAACCCTAACCCTAACCCTAACCCTAACCCTAACCCTAACCCTAACCCTAACCCTAATCTTGGATTGTTCTTGCGGTGTTCATTCATCCTAAACCTAACCCTAACCCTAACTCTAACCCTAACCCTAACCCTAACCCTAACCCTAACCCTAACCCAAACCCTAACCCTAACCCTAACCCTATTCTTGGATTGTTCTTCCGGTGTTCATTCACTCTAACCCTAACCCTAACCCTAACCCTAACCCTAACCCTATACCTAACCCTAACCCTAACCCTAACCCTAACCCTATTCTTGGATTGTTCTTGCGGTGTTCATTCACCCTAACCCTAACCCTAACCCTAACCCTAACCCTAACCCTAACCCTCTCCCTAACCCTAACCCTAATCCTAACCCTAACCCTAACCCTAACCCTAACCCTAACCCTAACCCTAACCCTAACCATAACCCTAATCTTGGATTGTTCTTGTAGTGTTCATTCATCCTAACCCTAACCCTAACCCTAACCCTAACCCTAACCCTAACCCTAACCCTAACCCTAACCCTAACCCTAACCCTAACCCTAACCCTAACCCTAACCCTAACCCTAATCTTGGATTGTTCTTGCGGTGTTCATTCACCCTAACCCTAACCCTCACCCTCACCCTAACCCTAACCCTAACCCTAACCCTAACCCTAACCCTAACCCTAACCCTAACCCTAACCCTAACCCTAACTCTAATCTTGGATTGTTCTTGTAGTGTTCATTCATCCTTACCCTAACCCTAACCCTAACCCTAACCCTAACCCTAATCTTGGATTGTTCTTGCGGTGTTCACTCATCCTAACCCTAACCCTAACCCTAACCCTAACCCTAACCCCAACCCTAACCCCAACCCTAACCCTAACCCTAACCCTAATCTTGGATTGTTCTTGTGGTGTTCATTCATCCTAACCCTAACCCTAACCCTAACCCTAACCCTAACCCTAACCCTAACCCTAACCCTAACCCTAACCCTAACCCTAACCCTAACCCTAACCCTAACTCTAACCCTAACCCTAACCCTATTCTTGGATTGTTCTTGCGGTGTTCATTCACCCTAACCCTAACCCTAACCCTAACCCTAACCCCAACCCCAACCCCAAATCTAACCCTAACCCTAACCCTAATCTTGGATTGTTCTTGTGGTGTTCATTCATCCTAACCTTAACCCTAACCCTAACCCTAACCCTAACCCTAACCCTAACCCTAACCCTAACCCTAACCCTAACCCTAATCTTGGATTGTTCTTGCGGTGTTCATTCATCCTAACCCTAACCCTAACCCTAACCCTAACCCTAACCCTAACCCTAACCCTAACCCTAACCCTAACCCTAACCCTATCCCTATTCTTGGATTGTTCTTGCGGTGTTCATTCACCCTAACCCTAACCCTAACCCTAACCCTAACCCTAACCCTAACCCTAACCCTAACCCTAACCCTAACCCTAACCCTAATCTTGGATTGTTCTTGTAGTGTTCATTCATCCTTACCCTAACCCTGGCCCTAACCCTAACCCTAATCTTGGATTGTTCTTGCGGTGTTCATTCATCCTAAACCTAACCCTAACCCTAACCCTAACCCTAACCCTAACCCTAACCCTAACCCTAACCCTAACCCTAACCCTAACCCTAACCCTAACCCCAACCCTAACCCCAACCCTAACCCTAACCCTAACCCTAATCTTGGATTGTTCTTGTGGTGTTCATTCATCCTAACCCTAACCCTAACCCTAACCGTAACCCTAACCCTAACCCTATTCTTGGATTGTTCTTGCGGTGTTCATTCACCCTAACCCTAACCCTAACCCTAACCCTAACCCTAACCCTAACCCTAACCCTAACCCTAATCTTGGATTGTTCTTGCGGTGTTCATTCACCCTAACCCTAACCCTAACCCTAACCCTAACCCTAATCTTGGATTATTCTTGTAGTGTTCATTCATCCTAACCCTAACCCTAACCCTAACCCTAACCCTAACCCTAACCCTAACCCTAACCCTAACCCTAACACTAACACTAACACTAACACTAACACTAACCCTTATCTTGGATTGTTCTTGCGGTGTTCATTCATCCTAAACCTAACCCTAACCCTAACCCTAACTCTAACCCTAACCCTAACCCTAACCCTAACCCTAACCCTAACCCTAACACTAACACTAACACTAACACTAACACTAACCCTTATCTTGGATTGTTCTTGCGGTGTTCATTCATCCTAACCCTAACCCTAACCCTAACCCTAACCCTAACCCTAACCCTAACCCTAACCCTAACCCTAACCCTATTCTTGGATTGTTCTTGCGGTGTTCATTCACCCTAACCCTAACCCTAACCCTAACCCAACCCTAACCCTTACCCTTACCCTAACCCTAACCCTAACCCTAACCCTAACCCTAACCCTAACCCTAACCCTAACCCTAACCCTAACCCTATCCCTATTCTTGGATTGTTCTTGCGGTGTTCATTCACCCTAACCCTAACCCTAACCCTAACCCTAACCCTAACCCTAACCCTAACCCTAACCCTAACCCTAACCCTAACCCTAACCCTAACCCTAACCCTAATCTTGGATTGTTCTTGTAGTGTTCATTCATCCTTACCCTAACCCTAGCCCTAACCCTAACCCTAATCTTGGATTGTTCTTGCGGTGTTCATTCATCCTAACCCTAACCCTAACCCTAACCCTAACCCTAACCCTAACCCTAACCCTAACCCTAACCCTAACCCCAACCCTAACCCCAACCCTAACCCTAACCCTAACCCTAATCTTGGATTGTTCTTGTGGTGTTCATTCATCCTAACCCTAACCCTAACCCTAACCGTAACCCTAACCCTAACCCTATTCTTGGATTGTTCTTGCGGTGTTCATTCACCCTAACCCTAACCCTAACCCTAACCCTAACCCTAACCCTAACCCTAACCCTAACCCTAACCCTAACCCTAACCCTAACCCTAATCTTGGATTGTTCTTGCGGTGTTCATTCACCCTAACCCTAACCCTAACCCTAACCCTAACCCTAATCTTGGATTATTCTTGTAGTGTTCATTCATCCTAACCCTAACCCTAACCCTAACCCTAACCCTAACCCTAACCCTAACCCTAACCCTAACCCTAACCCTAACCCTAACACTAACACTAACACTAACACTAACCCTTATCTTGGATTGTTCTTGCGGTGTTCATTCATCCTAAACCTAACCCTAACCCTAACTCTAACCCTAACCCTAACCCTAACCCTAACCCTAACCCTAACCCTAACACTAACACTAACACTAACACTAACCCTTATCTTGGATTGTTCTTGCGGTGTTCATTCATCCTAACCCTAACCCTAACCCTAACCCTAACCCTAACCCTAACCCTAACCCTATTCTTGGATTGTTCTTGCGGTGTTCATTCACCCTAACCCTAACCCTAACCCTAACCCAACCCTAACCCTTACCCTAACCCTAACCCTAACCCTAACCCTAACCCTAACCCTAACCCTAACCCTAACCCTAACCCTAACCCTAACCCTATTCTTGGATTGTTCTTGCGGTGTTCATTCACCCTAACCCTAACCCTAACCCTAACCCTAACCCTAACCCTAACCCTAACCCTAACCCTAACCCTAACCCTAATCTTGGATTGTTCTTGCGGTGTTCATTCATCCTAAACCTAACCCTAACCCTAACCCTAACTCTAACCCTAACCCTAACCCTAACCCTAACCCTAACCCTAACCCTAACCCTATTCTTGGATTGTTCTTCCGGTGTTCATTCACTCTAACCCTAACCCTAACCCTAACCCTAACCCTAACCCTAACCCTAACCCTAACCCTATACCTAACCCTAACCCTAACCCTAACCCTAACCCTAACCCTAACCCTATTCTTGGATTGTTCTTGCGGTGTTCATTCACCCTAACCCTAACCCTAACCCTAACCCTAACCCTAACCCTAACCCTAACCCTAACCCTAACCCTATCCCTAACCCTAATCCTAACCCTAACCCTAACCCTAACCCTAACCCTAACCCTAACCCTATTCTTGGATTGTTCTTGCGGTGTTCATTCACCCTAACCCTAACCCTAACCCTAACCCTAACCCTAACCCTAACCCTAACCCTAACCCTAACCCTAACCCTAACCCTAACCCTAATCTTGGATTGTTCTTGCGGTGTTCATTCACCCTAACCCTAACCCTAACCCTAACCCTAACCCTAATCTTGGATTGTTCTTGTAGTGTTCATTCATCCTAACCCTAACCCTAACCCTAACCCTAACCCTAACCCTAACCCTAACCCTAACCCTAACCCTATTCTTGGATTGTTCTTGCGGTGTTCATTCACCCTAACCCTAACCCTAACCCTAACCCTAACCCTAACCCTAACCCTAACCCTAACCCTAACCCTAACCTTGGATTGTTCTTGCGGTGTTCATTCACCCTAACCCTAACCCTAACCCTAACCCTAATCTTGGATTGTTCTTGTAGTGTTCATTCATCCTAACCCTAACCCTAACCCTAACCCTAACCCTAACCCTAACCCTAACCCTAACCCTAACCCTATTCTTGGATTGTTCTTGCAGTGTTCATTCACTCTAACCCTAACCCTAACCCTAACCCTAACCCTAACCCTAACCCTAACCCTAACCCTAACCCTAACCCTAATCCTAACCCTAACCCTATTCTTGGATTGTTCTTCCGGGGTTCATTCACTCTAACCCTAACCCTAACCCTAACCCTAACCCTAACCCTAACCCTAACCCTAACCCTAACCCTAACCCTAACCCTAACCCTATTCTTGGATTGTTCTTGCAGTGTTCATTCACTCTAACCCTAACCCTAACCCTAACCCTAACCCTAACCCTAACCCTAACCCTAACCCTAACCCTAACCCTAACCCTAACCCTAACCCTAACCCTATTCTTGGATTGTTCTTGCGGTGTTCATTCACCCTAACCCTAACCCTAACCCTAACCCTAACCCTATCCCTATTCTTGGATTGTTCTTGCGGTGTTCATTCACCCTAACCCTAACCCTAACCCTAACCCTAACCCTAACCCTAACCCTAACCCTAACCCTAACCCTAACCCTAACCCTAACCCTAACCCTAATCTTGGATTGTTCTTGTAGTGTTCATTCATCCTAACCCTAACCCTAACCCTAACCCTAACCCTAACCAGAATCTTGGATTGTTCTTGCGGTGTTCATTCATCCTAAACCTAACCCTAACCCTAACCCTAACCCTAACCCTAACCCTAACCCTAACCCCAACCCTAACCCTAACCCTAACACTAATCTTGGATTGTTCTTGCGGTGTTCATTCACCCTAACCCTAACCCTAACCCTAACCCTAACCCTAACCCTAACCCTAACCCTAACCCTAACCCTAACCCTATTCTTGGATTGTTCTTGCAGTGTTCATTCACTCTAACCCTAACCCTAACCCTAACCCTAACCCTAACCCTAACCCTAACCCTAACCCTAACCCTAACCCTAACCCTAACCCTATTCTTGGATTGTTCTTCCGGGGTTCATTCACTCTAACCCTAACCCTAACCCTAACCCTAACCCTAACCCTAACCCTAACCCTAACCCTAACCCTATTCTTGGATTGTTCTTGCAGTGTTCATTCACTCTAACCCTAACCCTAACCCTAACCCTAACCCTAACCCTAACCCTAACCCTAACCCTAACCCTAACCCTAACCCTAACCCTAACCCTATTCTTGGATTGTTCTTGCGGTGTTCATTCACTCTAACCCTAACCCTAACCCTAACCCTAACCCTAACCCTAACCCTAACCCTAACCCTAACCCTAACCCTAACCCTAACCCTATTCTTGGATTGTTCTTGCAGTGTTCATTCACTCTAACCCTAACCCTAACCCTAACCCTAACCCTAACCCTAACCCTAACCCTAACCCTAACCCTAACCCTAACCCTATTCTTGGATTGTTCTTGCGGTGTTCATTCACCCTAACCCTAACCCTAACCCTAACCCTAACCCTAACCCCAACCCCAACCCCAAATCTAACCCTAACCCTAACCCTAATCTTGGATTGTTCTTGTGGTGTTCATTCATCCTAACCTTAACCCTAACCCTAACCCTAACCCTAACCCTAACCCTAACCCTAACCCTAACCCTAACCCTAACCCTAACCCTAACCCTAATCTTGGATTGTTCTTGCGGTGTTCATTCATCCTAACCCTAACCCTAACCCTAACCCTAACCCTAACCCTAACCCTAACCCTAACCCTAACCCTAACCCTAACCCTAACCCTAACACTAACACTAACACTAACACTAACCCTTATCTTGGATTGTTCTTGCGGTGTTCATTCATCCTAACCCTAACCCTAACCCTAACCCTAACCCTAACCCTAACACTAACACTAACACTAACACTAACACTAACCCTTATCTTGGATTGTTCTTGCGGTGTTCATTCATCCTAAACCTAACCCTAACCCTAACCCTAACTCTAACCCTAACCCTAACCCTAACCCTAACCCTAACCCTAACCCTAACACTAACACTAACACTAACACTAACACTAACACTAACCCTTATCTTGGATTGTTCTTGCGGTGTTCATTCATCCTAACCCTAACCCTAACCCTAACCCTAACCCTAACCCTAACCCTATTCTTGGATTGTTCTTGCGGTGTTCATTCACCCTAACCCTAACCCTAACCCTAACCCAACCCTAACCCTTACCCTTACCCTAACCCTAACCCTAACCCTAACCCTAACCCTAACCCTAACCCTAACCCTAACCCTAACCCTAACCCTATCCCTATTCTTGGATTGTTCTTGCGGTGTTCATTCACCCTAACCCTAACCCTAACCCTAACCCTAACCCTAACCCTAACCCTAACCCTAACCCTAACCCTAACCCTAACCCTAACCCTAACCCTAATCTTGGATTGTTCTTGTAGTGTTCATTCATCCTTACCCTAACCCTAGCCCTAACCCTAACCCTAATCTTGGATTGTTCTTGCGGTGTTCATTCATCCTAACCCTAACCCTAACCCTAACCCTAACCCTAACCCTAACCCTAACCCTAACCCTAACCCTAACCCTAACCCTAACCCTAACCCCAACCCTAACCCCAACCCTAACCCTAACCCTAACCCTAATCTTGGATTGTTCTTGTGGTGTTCATTCATCCTAACCCTAACCCTAACCCTAACCGTAACCCTAACCCTAACCCTATTCTTGGATTGTTCTTGCGGTGTTCATTCACCCTAACCCTAACCCTAACCCTAACCCTAACCCTAACCCTAACCCTAACCCTAACCCTAACCCTAATCTTGGATTGTTCTTGCGGTGTTCATTCACCCTAACCCTAACCCTAACCCTAACCCTAACCCTAATCTTGGATTATTCTTGTAGTGTTCATTCATCCTAACCCTAACCCTAACCCTAACCCTAACCCTAACCCTAACCCTAACCCTAACCCTAACCCTAACCCTAACACTAACACTAACACTAACACTAACACTAACCCTTATCTTGGATTGTTCTTGCGGTGTTCATTCATCCTAAACCTAACCCTAACCCTAACTCTAACCCTAACCCTAACCCTAACCCTAACCCTAACCCTAACCCTAACCCTAACCCTAACACTAACACTAACACTAACCCTTATCTTGGATTGTTCTTGCGGTGTTCATTCATCCTAACCCTAACCCTAACCCTAACCCTAACCCTAACCCTAACCCTAACCCTAACCCTATTCTTGGATTGTTCTTGCGGTGTTCATTCACCCTAACCCTAACCCTAACCCTAACCCAACCCTAACCCTTACCCTAACCCTAACCCTAACCCTAACCCTAACCCTAACCCTAACCCTAACCCTAACCCTAACCCTAACCCTAACCCTAACCCTAACCCTATTCTTGGATTGTTCTTGCGGTGTTCATTCACCCTAACCCTAACCCTAACCCTAACCCTAACCCTAACCCTAACCCTAACCCTAACCCTAATCTTGGATTGTTCTTGCGGTGTTCATTCATCCTAAACCTAACCCTAACCCTAACCCTAACTCTAACCCTAACCCTAACCCTAACCCTAACCCTAACCCTAACCCTAACCCTAACCCTAACCCTAACCCTAACCCTATTCTTGGATTGTTCTTCCGGTGTTCATTCACTCTAACCCTAACCCTAACCCTAACCCTAACCCTAACCCTAACCCTAACCCTAACCCTAACCCTATACCTAACCCTAACCCTAACCCTAACCCTAACCCTAACCCTATTCTTGGATTGTTCTTGCGGTGTTCATTCACCCTAACCCTAACCCTAACCCTAACCCTAACCCTAACCCTAACCCTAACCCTAACCCTATCCCTAACCCTAACCCTAATCCTAACCCTAACCCTAACCCTAACCCTAACCCTAACCCTAACCCTAACCCTAACCCTATTCTTGGATTGTTCTTGCGGTGTTCATTCACCCTAACCCTAACCCTAACCCTAACCCTAACCCTAACCCTAACCCTAACCCTAACCCTAACCCTAATCTTGGATTGTTCTTGCGGTGTTCATTCACCCTAACCCTAACCCTAACCCTAACCCTAACCCTAATCTTGGATTGTTCTTGTAGTGTTCATTCATCCTAACCCTAACCCTAACCCTAACCCTAACCCTAACCCTAACCCTAACCCTAACCCTAACCCTAACCCTATTCTTGGATTGTTCTTGCGGTGTTCATTCACCCTAACCCTAACCCTAACCCTAACCCTAACCCTAACCCTAACCCTAACCCTAACCCTAACCCTAACCTTGGATTGTTCTTGCGGTGTTCATTCACCCTAACCCTAACCCTAACCCTAACCCTAATCTTGGATTGTTCTTGTAGTGTTCATTCATCCTAACCCTAACCCTAACCCTAACCCTAACCCTAACCCTAACCCTAACCCTAACCCTAACCCTAACCCTATTCTTGGATTGTTCTTGCAGTGTTCATTCACTCTAACCCTAACCCTAACCCTAACCCTAACCCTAACCCTAACCCTAACCCTAACCCTAACCCTAACCCTAACCCTAACCCTAACCCTAACCCTAACCCTAACCCTAACCCTAATCCTAACCCTAACCCTATTCTTGGATTGTTCTTCCGGGGTTCATTCACTCTAACCCTAACCCTAACCCTAACCCTAACCCTAACCCTAACCCTAACCCTAACCCTAACCCTAACCCTAACCCTAACCCTAACCCTAACCCTATTCTTGGATTGTTCTTGCAGTGTTCATTCACTCTAACCCTAACCCTAACCCTAACCCTAACCCTAACCCTAACCCTAACCCTAACCCTAACCCTAACCCTAACCCTATTCTTGGATTGTTCTTGCGGTGTTCATTCACCCTAACCCTAACCCTAACCCTAACCCTAACCCTATCCCTATTCTTGGATTGTTCTTGCGGTGTTCATTCACCCTAACCCTAACCCTAACCCTAACCCTAACCCTAACCCTAACCCTAACCCTAACCCTAACCCTAACCCTAACCCTAACCCTAACCCTAACCCTAACCCTAACCCTAACCCTAATCTTGGATTGTTCTTGTAGTGTTCATTCATCCTAACCCTAACCCTAACCCTAACCCTAACCCTAACCAGAATCTTGGATTGTTCTTGCGGTGTTCATTCATCCTAAACCTAACCCTAACCCTAACCCTAACCCTAACCCCAACCCTAACCCTAACCCTAACCCTAATCTTGGATTGTTCTTGCGGTGTTCATTCACCCTAACCCTAACCCTAACCCTAACCCTAACCCTAACCCTAACCCTAACCCTAACCCTAACCCTATTCTTGGATTGTTCTTGCAGTGTTCATTCACTCTAACCCTAACCCTAACCCTAACCCTAACCCTAACCCTAACCCTAACCCTAACCCTAACCCTAACCCTAACCCTAACCCTAACCCTAACCCTAACCCTAACCCTATTCTTGGATTGTTCTTCCGGGGTTCATTCACTCTAACCCTAACCCTAACCCTAACCCTAACCCTAACCCTAACCCTAACCCTAACCCTATTCTTGGATTGTTCTTGCAGTGTTCATTCACTCTAACCCTAACCCTAACCCTAACCCTAACCCTAACCCTAACCCTAACCCTAACCCTAACCCTAACCCTAACCCTAACCCTAACCCTATTCTTGGATTGTTCTTGCGGTGTTCATTCACTCTAACCCTAACCCTAACCCTAACCCTAACCCTAACCCTAACCCTAACCCTAACCCTAACCCTAACCCTAACCCTAACCCTAACCCTATTCTTGGATTGTTCTTGCAGTGTTCATTCACTCTAACCCTAACCCTAACCCTAACCCTAACCCTAACCCTAACCCTAACCCTAACCCTAACCCTAACCCTATTCTTGGATTGTTCTTGCGGTGTTCATTCACCCTAACCCTAACCCTAACCCTAACCCTAACCCCAACCCCAACCCCAAATCTAACCCTAACCCTAACCCTAATCTTGGATTGTTCTTGTGGTGTTCATTCATCCTAACCTTAACCCTAACCCTAACCCTAACCCTAACCCTAACCCTAACCCTAACCCTAACCCTAACCCTAACCCTAACCCTAACCCTAATCTTGGATTGTTCTTGCGGTGTTCATTCATCCTAACCCTAACCCTAACCCTAACCCTAACCCTAACCCTAACCCTAACCCTAACCCTAACCCTAACCCTAACACTAACACTAACACTAACACTAACACTAACCCTTATCTTGGATTGTTCTTGCGGTGTTCATTCATCCTAACCCTAACCCTAACCCTAACCCTAACCCTAACCCTAACCCTAATCTTGGATTGTTCTTGCGGTGTTCATTCATCCTAACCCTAACCCTAACCCTAACCCTAACCCTAACCCTAACCCTAACCCTAACCCTATTCTTGGATTGTTCTTGCGGTGTTCATTCACCCTAACCCTAACCCTAACCCTAACCCTAACCCTAACCCTAACCCTAACCCTAACCCTAACCCTAACCCTAACCCTAACCCTAACCCTAACCCTAACCCTATTCTTGGATTGTTCTTCTGGTGTTCATTCACTCTAACCCTAACCCTAACCCTAACCCTAACCCTAACCCTAACCCTAACCCTAACCCTAACCCTAACCCTAACCCTATTCTTGGATTGTTCTTGCGGTGTTCATTCACCCTAACCCTAACCCTAACCCTAACCCAACCCTAACCCTTACCCTAACCCTAACCCTAACCCTAACCCTAACCCTAACCCTAACCCTAACCCTAACCCTAACCCTAACCCTATTCTTGGATTGTTCTTGCGGTGTTCATTCACCCTAACCCTAACCCTAACCCTAACCCTAACCCTAACCCTAACCCTAACCCTAACCCTAACCCTAACCCTAACCCTAACCCTAATCTTGGATTGTTCTTGTAATGTTCATTCATCCTTACCCTAACCCTAGCCCTAGCCCTAACCCTAATCTTGGATTGTTCTTGCGGTGTTCATTCATCCTAAACCTAACCCTAACCCTAACCCTAACCCTAACCCTAACCCTAACCCTAACCCTAACCCCAACCCTAACCCCAACCCTAACCCTAACCCTAACCCTAATCTTGGATTGTTCTTGTGGTGTTCATTCATCCTAACCCTAACCCTAACCCTAACCGTAACCCTAACCCTAACCCTATTCTTGGATTGTTCTTGCGGTGTTCATTCACCCTAACCCTAACCCTAACCCTAACCCTAACCCTAACCCTAACCCTAACCCTAACCCTAACCCTAACCCTAACCCTAATCTTGGATTGTTCTTGCGGTGTTCATTCACCCTAACCCTAACCCTAACCCTAACCCTAACCCTAACCCTAATCTTGGATTATTCTTGTAGTGTTCATTCATCCTAACCCTAACCCTAACCCTAACCCTAACCCTAACCCTAACACTAACACTAACACTAACACTAACCCTTATCTTGGATTGTTCTTGCGGTGTTCATTCATCCTAAACCTAACCCTAACCCTAACTCTAACCCTAACCCTAACCCTAACCCTAACCCTAACCCTAACCCTAACACTAACACTAACACTAACACTAACCCTTATCTTGGATTGTTCTTGCGGTGTTCATTCATCCTAACCCTAACCCTAACCCTAACCCTAACCCTAACCCTAACCCTAACCCTAACCCTAACCCTAACCCTATTCTTGGATTGTTCTTGCGGTGTTCATTCACCCTAACCCTAACCCTAACCCTAACCCAACCCTAACCCTTACCCTAACCCTAACCCTAACCCTAACCCTAACCCTAACCCTAACCCTAACCCTATTCTTGGATTGTTCTTGCGGTGTTCATTCACCCTAACCCTAACCCTAACCCTAACCCTAACCCTAACCCTAACCCTAACCCTAACCCTAACCCTAATCTTGGATTGTTCTTGCGGTGTTCATTCATCCTAAACCTAACCCTAACCCTAACCCTAACTCTAACCCTAACCCTAACCCTAACCCTAACCCTAACCCTAACCCTAACCCTAACCCTAACCCTAACCCTAACCCTATTCTTGGATTGTTCTTCCGGTGTTCATTCACTCTAACCCTAACCCTAACCCTAACCCTAACCCTAACCCTATACCTAACCCTAACCCTAACCCTAACCCTAACGCTAACCCTAACCCTATTCTTGGATTGTTCTTGCGGTGTTCATTCACCCTAACCCTAACCCTAACCCTAACCCTATCCCTAACCCTAACCCTAATCCTAACCCTAACCCTAACCCTAACCCTAACCCTAACCCTAACCCTAACCCTAACCCTAACCCTAACCCTAACCCTAACCCTATTCTTGGATTGTTCTTGCGGTGTTCATTCACCCTAACCCTAACCCTAACCCTAACCCTAACCCTAACCCTAACCCTAACCCTAACCCTAACCCTAACCCTAACCCTAACCCTAACCCTAACCCTAACCCTAACCCTAACCCTAATCTTGGATTGTTCTTGCGGTGTTCATTCACCCTAACCCTAACCCTAACCCTAACCCTAACCCTAATCTTGGATTGTTCTTGTAGTGTTCATTCATCCTAACCCTAACCCTAACCCTAACCCTAACCCTAACCCTAACCCTAACCCTAACCCTATTCTTGGATTGTTCTTGCGGTGTTCATTCACCCTAACCCTAACCCTAACCCTAACCCTAACCCTAACCCTAACCCTAACCCTAACCCTAACCCTAACCTTGGATTGTTCTTGCGGTGTTCATTCACCCTAACCCTAACCCTAACCCTAACCCTAACCCTAACCCTAACCCTAATCTTGGATTGTTCTTGTAGTGTTCATTCATCCTAACCCTAACCCTAACCCTAACCCTAACCCTAACCCTAACCCTAACCCTAACCCTAACCCTAACCCTAACCCTAACCCTATTCTTGGATTGTTCTTGCAGTGTTCATTCACTCTAACCCTAACCCTAACCCTAACCCTAACCCTAACCCTAACCCTAACCCTAACCCTAACCCTAACCCTAACCCTAATCCTAATCCTAACCCTAACCCTATTCTTGGATTGTTCTTCCGGGGTTCATTCACTCTAACCCTAACCCTAACTCTAACCCTAACCCTAACCCTAACCCTAACCCTAACCCTAACCCTAACCCTAACCCTATTCTTGGATTGTTCTTGCAGTGTTCAT
>NW_028112842.1:5000-7500 GCF_964234715.1 Podarcis melisellensis
ATGTCGTCGGGTTACAGCGACCGGGTAGACCTGGAGGCTCCATAGGGGGCATGGGCAGGTAGACCGGGAGGCCCTCCGTCCTCCGTAGTAGACCGGCAAGCCGCAGCCTCTCCGTCAGGTAGACCGGGGGCACGGCGAGCAGATTGGTCCGACACGGAAACCCCCACCGACCTCGGAGGTAGACCGGCAAGCCCCAGCCTTCCGGGACGGTAGACCGGAGGGGAGCCGAGGACCGGGAGACCGGGCGACGCCGCCAGCCCCTCCGGCCGGTAGACCGGGCTCACCGTGGTCCGGCGCCCAGTAGACCGGCCAGCGGTTCCGCGCCGTGCGCCAGGTAGCCCGGCAGAGCCTCTCTTTCCAGTGGGTAGACCGGGAAGCCCCACGATCTCGGAGGAAGACCGGCAAGACCCAGCTCCTCCGGCGGGTAGACAGGGCTTCCCGAGGTCCGGGGCCCAGTAGACCGGCCAGCGGTTCCGCGCCGTGCGCCAGGTAGCCCGGCAGAGCAGCGCTCTCCGGTGGGTAGACCGGGAAGCCCCACGATCTCTGAGGAAGACCGGCAAGACCCAGCTCCTCCGGCGGGTAGACAGGGCTTCCCGAGGTCCGGGGCCCAGTAGACCGGCCAGCGGTTCCGCGCCGTGCGCCAGGTAGCCCGGCGGAGCAGCGCTCTCCGGTGGGTAGACCGGGAAGCCCCCACGATCTCTGAGGAAGACCGGCAAGACCCACCCTTCCCGGCCGGTAGACCGGAGGCAAGCCGAGGACCGGGAGACCGGGCAACACCGCCAGGTAGCCCTCCAGCCGGGAGACCGGGCTCAACGAGGTCCGGCGCCCAGTAGACCGGACAGCGGTCGCGCGACGTGCGCCAGGTAGCCCGGCAGAGCCGCGCTCTCCGGTGGGTAGACCGGGAAGCCCCGACGATCTCTGAGGAAGGCCGACCGGCAAACCTCAGCCTTCCCGGCCAGTAGACCGGAAGGAAGCCGAGGGCCGGGAGACCAGGCAACGCCGCCAGCCCCTCCAGCCGGGAGACCGGACTCACCGAGGTCTGGCGCCCAGTAGAACGCCCAGCGGTTCCGCGCCGTACGCCAGGTAGCCCGGCAGAGCCGCGCTTTCCGCCAGGTAGACCGGAAAGTCTACCGTTCTCGCAAGACCGGCCAGCCTCCCGGCCCCATGGAGGGTAGACCGGGAAGCCGTTTCTCCTCAGGTAGACCTGGAAGCACCAGAACGTGTGGCGAGCAGGCAGGCAGGCAGGCAGGCAGGCAGGCAGGCAGGCAGGCAGGGCCTGGTGTGCGTGGACGCGAGGAGCCCACTGGGCCTGAAACCGAGTAGACCGTCCAGCGGTACTGCGCCGTACGCCAGGAAGCCTGGCAGAGGCGCCCTTTCCAGCAGGTAGACCGGGAAGCCCCACGATCTCTGAGGAAGACCGGCAAGCAAGCAAGCAAGCAAGCAAGCCCCAGCCTTATCGGCCGGTAGACCGGACGGGAGCCGAGGGCCGGGAGACCGGGCAACGTCGCCTGCCCCTCCGGCTGGTCGACCGGGAAGCTAGCCTCCCTTCCTCGGAGGTAGACCGGCAGGACCCAGCCTCCACGGCCAGCAGAGCCCAGGGCCTGGAGACCGGGCACTGCTGCCAGCCCCGGGCCAGACTGGGGGGGACCGTGGACGCGAGAAGCAGACCGGGACTTTGGTGGGTAGACCGGGCGAGAGGCACCCCCCTTCTCGGAAAGGGGGCCGGCAAGGCCCAGCCTCCCCGGGCGGCCGGCAGACTCGGTGGACAGCGGTCCTCGCGAGTAGACCGGGCGGTCGACGGACCTCCGGCGGGTAGACCTCCGGGGAGGACCGGAAAGCCTTCCACCAGCCGCCTCGGCCGGACGGAGAACGGGGGGACCGCGCAGCGGACAGACCTCCCAGCGGTAGACCGGGAAAGCCTTCCGTCCTGGGAAGGGGACCGCAGGAAGAACGGTCCACGTTGCCGGCCCCTCCGGCGGGGAGCTAGACCCGGCCGCCCCCCAGGGCAGGGAAACGGCCAGCGCTTCCGCTCCTTCCGCCTGGAAGACCGGCTGAGCCACCCCCGCTTGCCGGCAGGTAGACCGGGGCCACCGGCAACCTCGCCCTTGGACCGGGCAGCGGCCGGACCCACAAAGGCGCCCGGAAGCCTGCCCTTCTCCGCCCTTCGCACCCTCCGCCAACCACTCTCGGAGGTGGACCGGCTAGTAGACCGGGCAGAGGTTCCAGTCCGGCCCTCAGGTGGACCGGCGCTTCCCAGCCCCAAGCAGGGGAGACCAGGAAGCCGTCTGCCCTCGAGGTAGAGCTGGAAGCCCCAGCCCGGCAGGCAGGCAGGCAGGCAGGCAGGCAGGCAGGCAGGCAGGCAGGCAGGCAGGCAGGCAGGCAGGCAGGCGTGAGCCTCCGTCGGGCCGACCGGAAAGTCTCCCTTCCTCGGAGGTAGACCGGCAAGACCCAGCCTCCCCGGCCGGCAGACCGGAGGGGAGCCGAGGGCCGGGACACCGGG
>NW_028112842.1:20000-22500 GCF_964234715.1 Podarcis melisellensis
CGTAGACCTCGGTCACTTTGTAGACCGCCGCTTGGCAGCAGAGCAGCAGGTAGGCGATGGAGGAGAGGGGTGGGGTGGGGCAGGGCGGGGCACGCGTTCGTGCGTACGTGCGTGCGTACGTCCTTGCAGGGACGGCAAGGGATCACCCTTGGCGATGTCGTGGGCGAGGGGTGGTTTCTTTGGTGTGCGTGTGTGCGCGTTGGAGTGATATTTTGTGTCCATCTCTCTGTCCCTGTCTGTCTCCCCTGCACACAAGCACATGCTGTGTTTGAGTGTCTGCTTAGTGTGTGAGAGAGAAATTTTGTGCCCTTCTGTCTCCCTCTCCCGCAAACGACTGTTTGTGTCTTTTCTTTTTCTTTTTATGTGTTTGTTTGTTTGTGTGTGTGTGTGTGTGTGTGTGTGTGAGAGAGAGAGAGAGAGAGAGAGAGAGATTTTGTTTCTTCCTGCCTGCCTGCCTGCCTGCCTCTCTCCCTCTCCCTCTCCCCCCCTCTCTCTCTCTCTCTCTCCCCGCTCTCTCCCCCTCTCTCCCCCCTCCCCCCCGCAATCAAGTGTGTGTGAGAGAGCGCATGAGTGCTTCTGTGCTTGCCTTTCTGTATCCCTGTGTCTCTGCATGCTCCCCCTCCCGCAAAGGAACTCACGCACACCAAGACTTTTCTCCCTTGCAGTTCCCTGCAAGGACGAACAAATGCTCGCAGGCACGCAGGCACGCACGCACGCACGCACGTAGGCACACACGCACGCACACCCTCAGCCGTCCCCTCCATCGCCTACCTGCTGCACTGCCGCCAAGCGGCGGTCTACAAAGTCACCGAGGTCTACGGCAGCTGTCGCCACGAACCCCACCCGCCCTACAAAGTCACCGAGGTCTACGGCAGCTGTCGCCACGAACCCCACCCGCCCTTGGCGATGTCGTCGGGTTACAGCGACCGGGTAGACCTGGAGGCTCCATAGGGGGCATGGGCAGGTAGACCGGGAGGCCCTCCGTCCTCCGTAGTAGACCGGCAAGCCGCAGCCTCTCCGTCAGGTAGACCGGGGGCACGGCGAGCAGATTGGTCCGACACGGAAACCCCCACCGACCTCGGAGGTAGACCGGCAAGCCCCAGCCTTCCGGGACGGTAGACCGGAGGGGAGCCGAGGACCGGGAGACCGGGCGACGCCGCCAGCCCCTCCGGCCGGTAGACCGGGCTCACCGTGGTCCGGCGCCCAGTAGACCGGCCAGCGGTTCCGCGCCGTGCGCCAGGTAGCCCGGCAGAGCCTCTCTTTCCAGTGGGTAGACCGGGAAGCCCCACGATCTCGGAGGAAGACCGGCAAGACCCAGCTCCTCCGGCGGGTAGACAGGGCTTCCCGAGGTCCGGGGCCCAGTAGACCGGCCAGCGGTTCCGCGCCGTGCGCCAGGTAGCCCGGCAGAGCAGCGCTCTCCGGTGGGTAGACCGGGAAGCCCCACGATCTCTGAGGAAGACCGGCAAGACCCAGCTCCTCCGGCGGGTAGACAGGGCTTCCCGAGGTCCGGGGCCCAGTAGACCGGCCAGCGGTTCCGCGCCGTGCGCCAGGTAGCCCGGCGGAGCAGCGCTCTCCGGTGGGTAGACCGGGAAGCCCCCACGATCTCTGAGGAAGACCGGCAAGACCCACCCTTCCCGGCCGGTAGACCGGAGGCAAGCCGAGGACCGGGAGACCGGGCAACACCGCCAGGTAGCCCTCCAGCCGGGAGACCGGGCTCAACGAGGTCCGGCGCCCAGTAGACCGGACAGCGGTCGCGCGACGTGCGCCAGGTAGCCCGGCAGAGCCGCGCTCTCCGGTGGGTAGACCGGGAAGCCCCGACGATCTCTGAGGAAGGCCGACCGGCAAACCTCAGCCTTCCCGGCCAGTAGACCGGAAGGAAGCCGAGGGCCGGGAGACCAGGCAACGCCGCCAGCCCCTCCAGCCGGGAGACCGGACTCACCGAGGTCTGGCGCCCAGTAGAACGCCCAGCGGTTCCGCGCCGTACGCCAGGTAGCCCGGCAGAGCCGCGCTTTCCGCCAGGTAGACCGGAAAGTCTACCGTTCTCGCAAGACCGGCCAGCCTCCCGGCCCCATGGAGGGTAGACCGGGAAGCCGTTTCTCCTCAGGTAGACCTGGAAGCACCAGAACGTGTGGCGAGCAGGCAGGCAGGCAGGCAGGCAGGCAGGCAGGCAGGCAGGCAGGCAGGCAGGGCCTGGTGTGCGTGGACGCGAGGAGCCCACTGGGCCTGAAACCGAGTAGACCGTCCAGCGGTACTGCGCCGTACGCCAGGAAGCCTGGCAGAGGCGCCCTTTCCAGCAGGTAGACCGGGAAGCCCCACGATCTCTGAGGAAGACCGGCAAGCAAGCAAGCAAGCAAGCCAGCCCCAGCCTTATCGGCCGGTAGACCGGACGGGAGCCGAGGGCCGGGAGACCGGGCAACGTCGCCTGCCCCTCCGGCTGGTCGACCGGGAAGCTAGCCTCCCTTCCTCGGAGGTAGACCGGCAGGACCCAGCCTCCACGGCC
>NW_028112841.1:0-29000 GCF_964234715.1 Podarcis melisellensis
AGGTGGGCTTCCACGGGAATGAGCCTGTTCATGGCCAATTATGGGTGTCACCCCAGGGCCTTCCCGGGGAGGGGGGAGGAAGGGGGGAGCATACCTGCGGCAGAGCAGTTTGTGGAAGAAATGGAGGCCTTGCACCAGCAACTTAAGATGAACTTGGAACGGGCCAAGGAAATTTACAAGAGGCAGGCAAACAAGCACCGTCGGGAAGGGGAGACCATAAGGGTGGGAGACTGGGTGTGGTTGTCAACCCAAGGGTTACCCTTGTAGGGGGGGTGTAAGAAGTTGCAGCCAAGGCGGCTGGGACGTTTTGAGGTAACACAGCAGGTGAACCCCGTGGCATTCAAGCTCAAGTTGCCTGACAGCATGAAAATACACCCGGTGTTCCATAGGTCCCTACTCTCACCGTACAGGGACGGGCGGGAATTCCCGGGGCGAGAGGGAGAAGTCACCACACACCCGCAGGTAGAGGAGAGGGAACACCACAACCAAGCCACGGAAATACTCGATTCAAGATGGTGAGGGCGCCAGGTGGAGTACTTGGTAGCTTGGGAGGGAGAACCCGAGTCAGAAAACACGTGGGTTCCAGCGGAGGCTATCAATGATGGGTATCTTGCGGAGGAGTTCCACAGCCTGTTCCCAGATAAACCTAAACCACTAGCGAGATTCTGGGAGGAGCAATTTGGAACCACAGATGATGAAGAGGATTTTGTGGGTTTTCCTGCCTCCGAAGAGGAGGGAGGAGAGGCGTCAGAGGAATCGGACTGGGAGGGCCACCCGGCGGGAAGAGATCGGAGCGGGTGGGAAGCGGAGTTTGAATCATCAGGGGATGGCGACAGCTCCTTCCAGGGATTCCCCGCAACGTCGGCTGAGGAAAAGGACGTAGTTGGGTCAAAAGGTCCTGCCGGGGGTGGAGGGGGTCCTGGGGAGGGTGGATGTCAGTGAACTGACATCGGAGCCAGAAGTGGAGGCAGGGCTCCCAAGCGCAACCCCATATAACCATTAAACACAATATTAAGGGGGGAGGAGGAGGGTCAACTAATATTGATAAGTTATGAGAAAATAAAAGATAACTTTTCTAGTAGGCTAGATTACTTCCAGGTGAATGAAGTGTTCAGAAAGGATAAGCAGATAGGTTTTGAAAAGGAGCCTTCAAGATTTGAAAGAGAACTACTGAATAGTAAAACCAAAATAATCGCAAGAATGTATAGACTTCTTTTAGACTACGAAGTAATCTAAGAGCAGAGTCAGAGTGAGACCATGAGCCTGAGCCAGAGCCAGAGCCAGAGCCAGAGCCAGAGCCAGAGCCAGAGCCAGAGCCAGAGCCAGAGCCAGAGCCAGAGCCAGAGCCAGAGCCAGAGCCAGAGCCAGAGCCAGAGCCAGAGCCAGAGCCAGAGCCAGAGCCAGAGCCAGAGCCAGAGCCAGAGCCAGAAATAGGGCTTGATACAGAATCAGAATCAGAATCAGGGCCAGGGCCAGATACAGGGCTTGATACAGGGCCAGGGCCAGATACAGGGCTTGATACAGGGCCGGAGCGCAAAACATAGCTGCAGCCACAGCCTAGAGCCACAGCCTGAGTCTGCAACAGTACTTGATACAGTGCCGGAGCTGGAGCTGGAGCCAGAGCCAGAGACACAGCCAGAGCCAGAACAAAACCCTAATTCAGAACCAGAGCCTGAAAGAGAGCCAGAGCCAGAAACAGTGCTTGATAGAGTGCCAGAGCCTGAAACAGAGGCAGAGGCAGATACAGGGCTTGAAACAGCGTCGGAGACTGAGACAAAGCCTAATAAAGAGCAGAAGCCTGAGCCTGAGCCTGAAACAGTGCTTGATACAGTGCCAGAGCCTGAAACAGAACCAGAGCCACAGCTACAGCCATAGCGCCACAGCCTGAGTCTGCAACAGTGGTTGATACAGCGCCAGAGCCTGAAACAGAGACACAGCCTGAAACAGAACCTGAGCCTGGTTATTAGCATGGCAATTAAAGAAGAGAGAGGCAGAAAGGCTTATAAATAGAGTTAAGTGCGAAGGCAAAATAATAAACAACCCTAAAGAAATAGAGAAACGATTTCTCGAATTCTTTAGAGAAGAAGGAAAGAAATGAAACAACAGAAGAAGTTAAACAACATTTAGAACAGAACTGTCTTCCGAAACTTACTAAAGAACAAAAAGAACTGTTGAATGCCCCTATTCAGTGGCGTAGCGTGGGGGTGCAGGGGGGGCCGGCCGCACCGGGCACAACACCTGGGGGTTAGGGTCAGGGGGCGCAAATCCACGGGTTAGGGGGCGCAAATTACTTGCCTTGCCCCGGGTGCTGACAACTCACGCTACGCCACTGCCCCTATTACATCGTACGAAATTTGAAACCACAGATGATGAAGAGGATTTTGTGGGTTTTCCTGCCTCCGAAGAGGAGGGAGGAGAGGCGTCAGAGGAATCGGACTGGGAGGGCCACCCCGCGGGAAGAGATCAGAGCGGGTGGGAAGCGGAGTTTGATTCCTCAGGGGACGGCGACAGCTCCTTCCGGGGATTCCCCGCATCGTCGGCTGAGGAAAAGGACGTAGTTGGGTCAAAAGGTCGGGCCGGGGGTGGAGGGGGTTCTGGGGGGGTGGATGTCAGTGAACTGACATCGGAGCCAGAAGTGGAGGCAGGGCTCCCAAGCGATGCCGGAGAAGGGACAAGCAGGGAGAGAGGGGACTCAGCAGCTGGGGAAGGAAATCAGTGTAACACCAGGGATAAAGGGGGGCGGATGGGGGAATCGGAGAGAGGGCTCCAGGACTCTTCGCTGGAGACCAGCGGGGAGAGCACAGGTGTAGGAATGAAAATCACGGGAGACGAGTAGCAGGTGTCATGTGAGAGGCGTCTGCCGGGAAGTCCCGGGAACTCTCTTTTATTGAATATCACAAAACATTGCCACAGGTGTACTTGTGGTTGATTGGTTGATACAAACACAAAGAAACTCATTGCCTATTGGTTAATGCAAATGCAAGGCGGGAATTACATGTGGGGGTGGGAATTACATGTGAACATTAATCACTGGTAGATTAAAGGCTGGGAAACAAGGTTGGGACTAGACAAGCATGAAACCTCCTAATTAATTATAACTAAAGATTAATATAGCATAAAACAATTACTAATGATTGATCATAACATATAACAATCGAGTTCCGTAGATGTGGTCAGCTATGCACTGAGAACAGGTCATCATGATCTTAAGATGAACTGGGCAAGGAGGGAATGTCTTGGTGTTTGGAACAGGTTCGTACAGTGTGTGCAGAAACAGAGAAAAGCTTATGAGTGAGACTTCCCAGAATGCAAGAGAAAAGAAGCAATGCTTCCCATAGCAAGACTTCCCATAAGGCCACAGTTATGTATCCCTATAATGCAACAGTTATGTGCAGAGGGAATGATCTTATGTGCAGAAGGAAAACTTCCCTTTATCTCCCCCTTTCTTTTTCTTATATGCGAGGCGTTCTGGGTAAATAAGGCAAAAATATTTCGGGATTAGTGGTGTGCCAGCGAATGCCCAAAATAAATTCGCCAGGGAGGATGGGACAAAAAATACTACAAGATACGTGGTTTGCCAACGCATGCTCGAAATAAATCTGCCCATATCTCCCCTTTGGTTTACTGTTGGTGTTGCCATTTCGCAAAATAAGCAGCAAGGATTTTATTGGGTGGCTGAGGGGGAGAGAGAAATCGAGAGAAAAGACTTATGAGGCCAGGAATGCATTGGAGGAAGCAGCATAGTAGAATCAATATACAAATTATGACAATAGCATATTGAAAGAGATTACGAAGCCAAGTAAGGTTTGGCAGCCAAGCAGTAAGCCACTGGGTGAAAGAATCCCAGAAAGCAGGAAAACCAACATCCTGTTTGATGTGATGTGTGAGATTTTGCAAATGAGAGATTTGTTTTTGAATAGCCTTAGAATTGTCAGTGATATTAAAGCAGCACATGTTTTCCACTTGTTCGCATCCGTAATGATGGAGCATCAATAGATAATCGATAGCAGCGCGGTTCTGCAGGACGCCATGCTGGAGTTCACTCTGCTCTTTATTCAAAAGATGAAGGGCTTGTGATGTAAAGTTCAGAGCCTTTGCTGCGGAGCAAGCTAAAGAGTTAATGTTCCTGCTATTCCGGACAGCCAGTCCAGGGACTCCTAGAAGAGATACAGCTAGAGAAATATATTCAGATCTGCTAGGGAGAGAGACAGAATCATCGCAATTATTATTCAATTCTATAGCGCGTCGATATCGAGAGCGGGATAAATGATGCTTCTTGGGTAAAATAATAGACATACGGCTTAAGCAGCAGGGCGTGCCATGACTGATGTTTGCAGGAATGTAATTAAATGTGAAGCCTGGACACGACCAAAACCAGCCGTCAGGCAGCTCTGTGTATTTATATATATATGAAATATTTACATAATCAGAGCAATTGAAATTAGCCTCGCCCATTTTTACACTGTTGGTTTTTGTGCAGTTCACCATACGGGCACAAATAACATTAAAGGAAGCCACGTATGGGGTCATGGAATTGGCTGCGTGGAGAAATGATGCAAAACTTTAACAGCAGCTGCCAGCTCAGAATGCTGGGCAAACTTCTGTGGAAGAATGTAGAGGCTGTGCCATTTATCATTTTGTAGCCATGCAATGACCCCCCTGGAGGGGGCTCCATTAGTAAACACAGTAAGGGCATCCAACGGGACAGAGCTACTGCGCTATGCTTAAATTCACTTTGGTTGGCTGCCAAATTTGGATTGGCTCCGGCAAGCAAGGACATGGCATGGCTCAGATCGTACTTAGGACGGTTAATGATTGACTGCAAAGCCTTCTTACAGTCAGTGTTTGCATTTTCAAAAGCCAATTTTTTCATCAGTTCATTCTGGGCTGTAGTATTATCAACCTGCCTGGTGACTGCTTCTTTCAATCTATCTATAAATTGATGGTAGGGCTCTGAATGTTGTCGTTTAATATTAACAAAAGAGCTAATAGGGAAAGCAGAAGGCAATTCCCCAGCCCACACAGATTCCTCCTCTAAGGACAGAATTCCTTTCTGCCTAGCCAGGGAAAGTGAGGTGCGCACAGCTCCTGTAGGAGAGCACGAAGGGGTTGTGGCAGGCAAAGCAGGCAAAGGAGGAAGGGCAGGGGTGGATGGGTTTGTGGGCTGAGGTGTAGGGAGGGGTTGGCAAGGCTGCAATGGAGGCAAAAGCTTAGGATAAGGAGGGGGGGGGATTGTCTGCAACAGCCAGAAGGGCAGGAGCCGAAGGAGACGCCTGGGGTCCTAATTTAGCAACGGCAGCTGCACATTTCTGCCAGGTGAGCAAACAATGAATTGGAGCCCTCGGTTCTGCAAAGAGGGTCTTCCCGATCTTTTGCCAAGTCTCTACCTCCAAGGACCCACTTTCAGGGTAGGAGGGGCATTGGCAAGCAATCTCCAAAAGCAATTGTTCAATTTCTTTTAAAGAAATTTGAACACCCACCACCCGCTGTCTAACTAAAGAAAGCAATTCTCTAGCATGCATTTTCTGGAATTTAGTCAATTCCCCCCCCATACTCACGAAGTAGCGCGCTGAGACTTTTCCAGTCGAGTGAAGTACAGGTGCTAGGCTGCGTAAGGGATCTGGCACGTCGGGGTCACCAGATGTAGGAATGAAAATCACGGGAGACGAGTAGCAGGTGTCATGTGAGAGGCGTCTGCTGGGAAGTCCCGGGAACTCTCTTTTATTGAATATCACAAAACATTGCCACAGGTGTACTTGTGGTTGATTGGTTGATACAAACACAAAGAAACTCATTGCCTATTGGTTAATGCAAATGCAAGGCGGGAATTACATGTGGGGGTGGGAATTACATGTGAACATTAATCACTGGTAGATTAAAGGCTGGGAAACAAGGTTGGGACTAGACAAGCATGAAACCTCCTAATTAATTATAACTAAAGATTAATATAGCATAAAACAATTACTAATGATTGATCATAACATATAACAATCGAGTTCCGTAGATGTGGTCAGCTATGCACTGAGAACAGGTCATCATGATCTTAAGATGAACTGGGCAAGGAGGGAATGTCTTGGTGTTTGGAACAGGTTCGTACAGTGTGTGCAGAAACAGAGAAAAGCTTATGAGTGAGACTTCCCAGAATGCAAGAGAAAAGAAGCAATGCTTCCCATAGCAAGACTTCCCATAAGGCCACAGTTATGTATCCCTATAATGCAACAGTTATGTGCAGAGGGAATGATCTTATGTGCAGAAGGAAAACTTCCCTTTACACAGGTCCTCCGCTATCCACACCCACCCTGCGCAGAAGACTTCCGCGCAGGGAAAGTAGGTGGAGACTTGGCGTCAAAGAACTTCTTTGCTGGAAGAAGTTCAAGAAACGCCCACTGACGGATTCTGCTAGCGACTGAACAGCCACGAAGTGAAGGGCTGTACAGCCAGGAAAGGTTTAACCAGGCTACCTAGCCAGGAGTGGTGGCATCTTACGCACGAGCAACCCCATATAACCATTACACACAATATTAAGGGGGGAGGAGGAGGGTCAACTAATATTGATAAGTACATCCCCCCGTAGGGAACCTGCCCCAGCCATTCTGTTGGCTGCGGACCCCTCCCAGGCAGCCCTGACCCTTTCCCCTTAAAAAGCAAAATACAAACTATACAATAACCTAAAGAAATAGTAAAAGAAAAACAAACCAAGAAACAATTATGCTAAACTTAAAATAATCCCCGCCCCAACTAAACATTTGTCCCACCCCAGAAAGAAAATAGCAACAACAACAACAACAACAACAACAACAAACCACCGTTTGAGGTGCAACTGAGACACAGCCAAAGACAGAGCGAGACCCTGAATCAGTGCCATAACCAAGCCCTCATTCACAACCAGAGCCTGAAAAAGAGCCACAGCCCGAACCAGAGCAACAGCCACAGCCTAGAGCCACAGCCTGAGTCTGCAACAGTACTTGATACAGTGCCAGAGCTGGAGCTGGAGCTGGAGCTGGAGCCAGAGCCAGAGACACAGCCAGAGCCAGAACAAAACCCTAATTCAGAACCAGAGCCTGAAAGAGAGCCAGACCCTGAAACAGTGCTTGATAGAGTGCCAGAGCCTGAAACAGAGGCAGAGGCAGATACAGGGCTTGACACAGCGTCAGAGCCTGAAACAGAGAAACAGCGTGAAACAGAGACAAAGGCTGAGACACAGGCCGAGCCTGAAATAGAGCTAGAATAAGTGCTAGAGTCAAAGACTGAGACAAAGCCTAATAAAGAGCAGAAGCTTGAGGCTGAGCCTGAGCCTGAAACAGTGCTTGATACAGTGCCAGAGCCTGAAACAGAACCAGAGCCACACCTACAGCCATAGCGCCACAGCCTGAGTCTGCAACAGTGGTTGATACAGCGCCGGAGCCTGAAACAGAGACACAGCCTGAAACAGAACCTGAGCCTGGTTATTAGCATGGCAATTAAAGAAGAGAGAGGCAGAAAGGCTTATAAATAGAGTTAGGTGTGAAGGCAAAATAATAAACAACCCTAGAGAAATAGAGAACTGTCTTCCGAAACTTACTAAAGAACAAAAAGAACTGTTGAATGCCCCTATCACATCGTACGAAATTCAAAGAGCAATTAAGGAAGCAAAGATAGGAAAGCCACCAGGGCCAGACGGCCTACTGGCAATATATTATAAAAAATTGAGGACTTACTGTCTGACCCATTAAGAAGTATCTTAAAAGACGGAACCATGCCGGATTCTTGGAAAGACAGCCTTATTGCATTAATTCCAAAACAGGGAACGGACAATCTACTTATTAACAAATATAGGCCTATCGCACTTCTAAATAAAGATTATAAATTATATGCAAATATTTTAGCCGAAAGATCAAAAAAAGTCTTCCAGATGATGATACACAATGACCAAGCTGGCTTTTTGCCTGGAGGCACATTTATAGCTGTGATGGCCTGGGAATCCAATTTAGAGGCTCAACCGGAGGAATCCCAGCCTGCACAGGAGTCCCCGCCTCCAGGGCCGGCTGAACTGGGGCAGGGCCTTGGATCTGAAGAGCCTGCACCTGTGCCGGATCCTCAGGAGCAGGCACCAGGTGATTCCACTCTAGCTCCAGAGGTGATTAAGGACACAGTGCCTACAGGTGCGCCTCTCCCGGCCCTGCCAGAGGAAGGAGAGTCTCCCCCTGGGTCCAGTAACTCCCCAGCCTCTCCTGAACTGCAGAGGCTTAGGGCAGAGAGGCGGAGGGAACTGGTTTCTCCCAGGAGGTGTGCTCGCCTTAAGGCCAAGAGAGGCGGGTCTCCTGGGGGCCGGGGCCGCCCCTGGCCTCAGAGAAGATAAAGGCCAGTCAGCCCGGTCCCAGGTTGTGGGAGCAACGTCGTTGAGTACCTGCTCCTGCCCGGACCCAGACCTGACCCTCCAGTGTTCCTGTCCCCGCCCGGCTTCCTGCTTCGGACTTGCTCCTTGTGAACTGTTTCCAGGCTAGTCACCCAGGACCAGACTTTGACTACGCCAACGGTAACCTTCCCCCGGGACCAGCACAAAAGCAACACTAGAAACATTATAAACCTATTAGCGTATTTAGACTTAAGAATAGAAAAGAAGGCAGTCTTAATGGCTATAGATGCAGAAAAAGCTTTCGACAGGGTATCCTGGAAATTTATGAAAGGTCTATTACACCATATGGATTTTGGTGTACAGTATATAAAAGGGACTGAAGCAATATAATCAAAACAAAAAGCTAAAATCATAATGGAAATTTATCACAGGAGTGTGAAATCAGTAAAGGGGTCAGACAAGGTTGCCCACTATCCCCCTTAATTTTCATATTAACATTGGAAGTTTTAGGTAAACAAATTAGGGAAGAAAAAGAAATAAAAGGGATTATGCTGGGAAATAGAAGTTACAAAATGAGGGCATTTGCTGACGATTTAATTATAACTACGGAGCAACCAAAACAGAGTTTAAGAAAGACGTTGGAAATAATATATGGCTACAGTAAAGTTGCGGGGTTCAAAATGAATTTAAACAAGACAAAACTATTAGTTAAAAATATGACGCCAGATGAAAAAGCAGAATTAGAACAAATAATATTAAAATTAAAATCTACCCCCAAATCAAGTATTTAGGATTATGGATAACACCAAAGAATATTAACTTATATGAAGATAATTATACCAATTGTTGGAAAGATTATCAAAAGACAGTTGGAGACATGGACAAGGTTAAATTTATCATTCCTGGGCCGTATTTCGGTAATTAAAATGATAGTTTTACCGAAGCTACTCTTCATATTCCAAACGATTCCAATTACAGGAAAGACCAGCAGTATCAACAAGTGGCAAAAAGAAATTTCTAAATTTTTGTGGAAGGGTAAAAGACCAAGAGTAAAGCATAAGATATTAATAGATACTTTAGAAAGAGGTGGCTACGGGTTACCGGATTTGAAGCTATATTACGAAGCCTCATGTCTTCTCTGGTTGAAAGATTGGTATTTATTAAAAAATTGGGATATTTTAGATCTAGAAGGTCATGACACCCGTTTTGGGTGGCATGGCTATCTTAATTATGGGAAAATAAAGACGCATAGGAGTTTTTCAAATCATATAATAAGAAATGCTATATATAAGGTATAGGGAAAATACAAAAGATATTTGGAACAGAAAACCCCAAGAGGGAACTCTCCATTAGAAGCAATCGCTGTTAAAAAAAGGAACAACATCAAAGAGAACTGGATAACGTATAACACAATATTAAGGGGGGAGGAGGAGGGTCAACTAATATTGATAAGTTATGAGAAAATAAAAGATCACTTTTCTAGTTGGCTAGATTACTTCCAGGTGAATGAAGTGTTCAGACACGATAAGCAGATAGGCTTTGAAAAGGAGCCTTCAAGATTTGAAAGAGAACTACTGAATAGTAAAACCAAATTAATTGCAAAAATCTATAGACTTCTTTTAGACTACGAAGTAATGGATGAGGAGGTTAAGGCTTCAATGATAAAGTGGGCCCAAGATGTGGGCCGTCCAATTATGCTAAAAGATGGGGAAAACTGATGGAATGTAAATTTGAAATTTACTGCCAGCTATAATATAAGAGAGAACATGATGAAAATGGCTCATAGGTGGTACCTCACTCCTTCCAGATGGTCAAGAATGTATAAAAATTTAGCGTATGCTTGTTGGAGATGTGGAGGAAATAACGGTGACATGAGCCACATGTGGTGGACGTGTGAAAAGATTAAGATTTTTTTTTGGGGGGGAATATACGATGAATTAAAAAAGATGTTGGGGATAACATTTACGAAAAAAACGGAGGCATTTCTATGAAGTATATTCCATTGTGTACATTCCATTGTAGGAATGGAAACACAGCCAGAGCCAGAGCCAGAGCCACAGCCACAGCCTAAGTCTGAAACAGTCCTTGATAGAGTGCCAGAGCCAGAGCCAGAGCCAGAGTGAGACCCTGAATCAGGGCCAGAACCAAGCCCTCATTCAGAACCAGAGCCAGAGCCAGAACCAGAGCAACAGCCACAGCCACAGCCTGAGTCTGAAACAGCCCTTGATAGAGAGCCAGAATCAGAGAATCAGAATCAGAGTCAGAACCAGATCTTCGGTAAAGACGTGGTCTGGTCTTAGCGCAACTGCTCCTCCCACCCGCAATAACAGAGATTGGGTGTTCCAATACATCCCCCCGTAGGGAACCTGCCCCAGCCATTCTGTTGGCTGAGGCCCCCTCCCAGGAAGCCCTGACCCTTTCCCCTTAAAAAGCAAAATACAAACTATACAATAACCTAAAAAAATAGTAAAAGAAAAACAAAGCAAGAAACAGTTATGCTAAACTTAAAATAATCCCCGCCCCAACTAAACATTTGTCTCACCCCAGAAAGAAAATAACAACAAGAACAACAACCCACCGTTTGTGGTGCAACAGAGACACAGCCAGAGACAGAGCGAGACCCTGAATCAGTGCCATAACCAAGCTCTCATTCAGAACCAGACCCTGAAAAAGAGCCACAGCCCGAACCAGAGCAACAGCCACAGCCTGAGTCTGCAACAGTACTTGATACAGTGCCGGAGCCTGAAACAGAGACACAGCCTCAAACAGAGCCTGAGCCTGAAACAGAGGCAGAGCCACAGCCAGAGACTGAGTCTGAAACAGTCCTTGATAGAGTGCCAGAGCCAGAGCCCCAGAGAGACCCTGAATCAGAGTCAGAGCCAGAGCCAGAGCCAGAGCCAGAGCCAGAGCTTGATACAGGGCCGGAGCGCAAAACATAGCTGCAGCCACAGCCTAGAGCCACAGCCTGAGTCTGCAACAGTACTTGATACAGTTCCGGAGCTGGAGCCGGAGCCAGAGCCAGAGACACAGCCAGAGCCAGAACAAAACCCTAATTCAGAACCAGAGCCTGAAAGAGAGCCAGACCCTGAAATATAGCTGGGTCAGAGGCAGAGGAGGAGCCATCATGAGACCCTGAATCAGAGTCAGAACCAGATCTTCATTCAGAACCACACCCTGAAAGAGAGCCAGAGCCACAGATGGAGCCTAGAGCCACAGCCGAGATCCACAGCCTGAGTCTGAAATAGTGCTTGATAGAGTGCTGGATCCTGAAACAGAGACACTGTCTGAAACTGAGCCTGACGCTTAAACGTAGCCAGCGGCTGAGGGATAGGCAGAGCCTGATACAGTGCTTGATACAGCGTAGGAGCCTGAAGCAGAGACACAGCCAGATCCAGAGACACAGCCAGAGCCAGAACAAAACCCTAATTCAGAACCAGAGCCTGAAAGAGAGCCAGAGCCAGAAACAGAGGCAGAGGCAGAGGCAGATACAGGGCTTGAAACAACCCCCAAGAAGTGCTTCCTCTGCCAACGGCCAGGACATTTTGCCAGGGTCTGCCCTCAAAGAAAGGCATGGTAAGGGATGGTGGGAGCCGCTGGCTGTGAGGAGGAGGGGGAAAATCCCTCGAGGGTCATCTCGGATCGCGGGAAACAATTTACTTCCCGGTTCTGGAGGAAGCTCATGGGCTTGCTACAGGTCGAGGTGGGCTTCCACGGGAATGAGCCCGTTCATGGCCAATTATGGGTGTCACCCCCATATAGTTTGCAAAATACAAACTATACAATAACCTAAAGAAATAGTAAAAGAAAAACAAAGCAAGAAACAATTATGCTAAACTTAAAATAATCCTGGCCCCAACTAAACATTTGTCCAACCCCAGAAAGAAAATAGCAACAACAACAACAACAACAACAAACCACCGTTTGAGGTGCAACTGAGACACAGCCAAAGACAGAGCGAGACCCTGAATCAGTGCCATAACCAAGCCCTCATTCAGAACCAGAGCCTGAAAAAGAGCCACAGCCCGAACCAGAGCAACAGCCACAGCCACAGCCACAGCCTAGAGCCACAGCCTGAGTCTACAACAGTACTTGATACAGTGCCGGAGCTGGAGCTGGAGCCAGAGCCAGAGACACAGCCAGAGCCAGAACAAAACCCTAATTCAGAACCAGAGCCTGAAAGAGAGCCAGACCCTGAAATATAGCTGGGTCAGAGGCAGAGGAAGAGCCATCATGAGACCCTGAATCAGAGTCAGAACCAGATCTTCATTCAGAACCAGACCCTGAAAGAGAGCCAGAGTCACAGAGAGAGCCACAGAAGGAGCCTAGAGCCACAGCCGAGATCCACAGCCACAGCCGAGATCCACAGCCTGAGTCTGCAACAGTACTTGATACATTGCCAGAGCCTGAAACAGAGACACAGCCTCAAACAGAGCCTGAGCCTGAAACAGAGGCAGAGCCACAGCCAGAGCCTGAGTCTGAAACAGTCCTTGATAGAGTGCCAGAGCCAGAGCCAGAGAAAGACCCTGAATCAGAGTCAGAGTGAGACCATGAGCCAGAGCCAGAGCCACAGCCAGAGCCACAGCCTGAGTCTACAACAGTACTTGATACAGTGCCGGAGCTGGAGCTGGAGCCAGAGCCAGAGCCACAGCCAGAGCCAGAACAAAACCCTAATTCAGAACCAGAGCCTGAAAGAGAGCCAGACCGTGAAACATAGCTGGGTCAGAGGAAGAGCCATCATGAGACCCTGAATCAGAGTCAGAACCAGATCTTCATTCAGAACTAGACCCTGAAAGAGAGCCAGAGCCACAGACAGAGCCACAGATGGAGCCTAGAGCCACAGCCGAGATCCACAGCCTGAGTCTGAAATAGTGCTTGATAGAGTGTTGGATCCTGAAACACAGACACTGTCTGAAATTGAGCCTGATGCTTAAACGTAGCCAGGGGCAGAGGGAGAGGCAGAGCCTGATACAGTGCTTGATACAGCCTAGGAGCCTGAAGCAGAGACACAGCCAGAGCCAGAACAAAACCCTAATTCAGAACCAGAGCCTGAAAGAGAGCCAGAGCCAGAGCCAGAAACAGTGCTTGATAGAGTGCCAGAGCCTGAAACAGAGGCAGAGGCAGATACAGGGCTTGACACAGCGTCAGAGCCCGAAACAGAGAAACAGCGTGAAACAGAGACAAAGGCTGAGACACAGGCCGAGCCTGAAATAGAGCTAGAATAAGTGCTAGAGCCAAAGACTGAGACAAAGCCTAATAAAGAGCAGAAGCTTGAGCCTGAGCCTGAGCCTGAAACAGTGCTTGATACAGTGCCAGAGCCTGAAACAGAACCAGAGCCACAGCTACAGCCATAGCGCCACAGCCCGAGTCTGCAACAGTGGTTGATACAGCGCCAGAGCCTGAAACAGTGACACAGCCTGAAACAGAACCTGAGCCTGGTTATTAGCATGGCAATTAAAGAAGAGAGAGGCAGAATGGCTTATTAATAGAGTTAAGTGCGAAGGCAAAATAATAAACAACCCTAAAGAAATAGAGAAACGATTTCTCGAATTCTTTAGAGAAGGAGGAAGGAAATGAAACAACAGAAGAAGTTAACATTTAGAACAGAACTGTCTTCCGAAACTTACTAAAGAACAAAAAGAAGTGTTGAATGCCCCTGTCACATCGTACGAAATTCAAAGAGCAGTTAACGAAGCAAAGATAGGAAAGCCACCAGGGCCAGATGGCCTACCGGCAATATATTATAAAAAATTGAGGACTTACTGTCTGACCCATTAAGAAGTATCTTAAAAGGACTTCCTGGCGTGGTGCGCTCAGCGTCGGGTCAGGGAAAGCGCTCTGCTGCAGTAAGAACACTCCCAATCACGGCTACGGGATAAAAAGGCGGGGAAGCGAGGGCGACGCAAACCCTGAAGAGGTCTGAGAGGAGGTCCCAGACTGAAGAAAACAGATCCAAGCAGCGCATAAAGGGGTTTTCTGCCGTCCCAGCACAAAAAGTGCAGGGAGGTGGAAGAACTTCAGCGCAGAAAAGGTCGCACACCCGACCGTGCGTATTTTTTAAAAAAAACTTGGACTTTTTTTTAAAAAAAATTAAATATTTGAGATGAACTGATAACAACATAGGGTAAAACCACCGGAATCTTAACTGACTTTCAATCCCATCAGGCAAAATGACCAAATTATAGACTATAAACAGAGCATTTTCAAAGTTTAGGAATATATATATTCTTGGTTTGAAATAAAGACATCTAGATCAGAACCAAAAGGAAGAATGACAAATATGGGTTCTAAAAAATACCAAACTACACTGACATCTGGGTCAGGTCTACAAGTGAGAAGACAATCACCAGCTGAAACAGACCCCAATGCTGACATAAAAGACCCTATAATGGGGATGGAAAAGAGCCTAAATGATAAGTTGGACATACTAACTGGCAACATCCAACAAAACTCAAAGCTAATAATAGACCTAACAACACAAATAAGTGACCTCTCACTTAAAAACAAAGAACTGGATAAATCTGTACAAGAACTTAAGAGTAAATCTACCAAACAAGAGGAAATGACGAAGAAATTGCAGATGGAAAATAAGGACATTAAAAAATCACAAGACTCAACGAAGGAAGAAATAAACGACCTAAAGAGAGCCCATGAAGAGCTGCTAGATGATATATCATTGATGGAGATGCGTCAGAAGGAGATGGTCCTTCGCTTCCGAGGCGTCCCACAAACTCATGATGAACAAATTCAAGAGAAACTATCACAGGAGATTGCAAACTGGTTGGGAGTAGAGGTAGAAGAGATGCTATTGGATATTGATAAAATTTTCAGGATCAAATCAGAAAGATCGGACACTTATAAAGGGCCAGGAGATTGCTTAATTTTTTTCAACTCAAGACTTTTAAAGGACAAAATATTACATCAAAAAGGACAAGTGAAGTTAGTAATAGATGATAGGCCTATCAAAATATTTAAGGAAATTCCAAAAAGAATTCTGAAGAAAAGGCAGAATTATAAGACAGTAACAGAAGCACTCAAGAAGAATTCGATTAGATTCCGGTGGGAATTTCCCGAGGGTATCACCTTCACATATAAGGACAGAAGAAAAACTTTTAAATCAGTAGATGAGCTGGGAAAATTCTGGAGGAAGTACAAAAAAGAATTAACTGGAGAGCCAACATTGGAGCGAGAGGAAACAACGCAGACACCACAAGAAGCATAGAGAGACAAGCGCGTATTAAGGGGGGGGGGGAGAGTGGAAGAAGCAGATTATCAAAATCCTAAAATTTCTGAGTTTTTTCTCTTTTTTCTCTTTTCTTTTTTTTACTTACCCAACGAAACTACTGTAGATAATAAATAAAAATTAATGAATCTAAAAATTATATCTTGGAATGTTAACGGTCTAAATGATAAGAGGAAGAGAAATAAAATAGAACATGTATTGAGGAAAGAACAATGGGATATTATATGCTTGCAGGAGACCCATGTGACTAGAAACCATAGAAGGGTTTTAGAAAATAAGAGATTGGGTCAAGAATTTATATCCTCAGATGTAAAAACGAAAAGGGGAATTGTGATCTATGTGAACCCTAAACTAGACGCAAAAAAAATCTTCAAGGATGATGAGGGTAGAATACTAGGGGTAAAAATAACAAAAGGTAAAGAACATTTAATTATAGTAGGAGTTTATGCACCGAATGGTAACAAAACAGAATTTTTCAGAAAAGTAGAAGCTAATTTACTGGAATTTATAGAAGAGGGAATGATTTTGATGGGAGACCTAAATGGTGTCACATCAATAGAATTGTCACATCAATAGACAGAGAGAGAAAGAAAATCCAAAAAAGGCAGACTCCCAGACACCTTCTTTCAGATGGTAGAAAACTTAAATTTGATTGATACATGGAGATATAAAAACCCAGGAGAAAGACAGTATACACATTTCTCGGAAGTTAAAAAATCAGCCGGCAGAATTGACAGCATATGGGTATCAAATAACTTAACAACTAAAATTAAAAAAGCAGAAATACAGACCAAAATTATTACAGATCACAACCCAGTCACATTAGAATTAAAGGAACACAAGAAAACTAATACAAGATGGAGACTTGATGAAAGATTATTAAATGACGAAAAGATTGTGAAAAAAGCGCAAGAACTATTGAAAGAATTTTTTGAATTAAATAAAGAACAGGATACAGACTTCAGGACAATATGGGATGCAAGTAAAGCTTTCATAAGAGGCTTTTACATACAACAAAGTGCAATAAGGAAAAGAAACAGAGAGCAAAAACTGGAACAAATAAGGAAGGAAATAGGAATAAATGAAAAATTATTAGCAAAACAACCAAAAAATGAATTAATAAACCAAAAACTAAAAATATTACAAACTCAGGCTTCAGCAATATTAAATAGTGAAATTGAGGACAATATTAAATGGATGAAACAAAGGTCGTTCGAATTTGCAAATAAACCCGGAAAGAGGCTAGCCTGGCAACTGAAAAAGAGACAAAAGGAAAAACTGATTGATAAAATAGTGGAAGAGGGGAGAACTTTAGATAACCCTGAGGAAATTAAAAAGTGTTTTACAAAATATTATAACAAGCTATATGAAGCAGGAAATGAGACAGAGGTTGAAATAAGAGAGTATTTATGTGGAAAGGATATACCTAAAATTAAGAAAGAAAAGATTCAAGAGCTAAACTCCCCAATAACCACGACAGAGCTTCATCAAGCGATAATTAAGATGAAACTGGGAAAATCCCCAGGCCCAGATGGTCTTACCGCAATACATTACAAAAAATTAGAGGAACCATTATTATCACCTATGAAGACACTCTTAAATAAAATATTAGAAGACGGGAAGATTCCCAACACCTGGAAACAGGCGCACATAGTAGTAATCCCAAAACAAGGACGAAATAAAGAGTTTATAACCAATTATAGACCAATATCATTACTAAATAATGATTACAAGATCTATGCACAAATATTGGCAACAAGATTAAAGACAGTTTTGCAGGATTGTATAAATAAAGAGCAGGCAGGGTTCTTGCCGGGCAGGAAAATGAGTGACAATATAAGAACAGTGATTGATATGATCAAGTATTTAGACATGAAACCAAGTAAGAAGGTAGCCTTTGTTTTTGTGGACGCGGAAAAGGCGTTTGACAAAGTATCATGGAAATTTCTAAAAATATTATTAGACCAGATGGACATGGGAGACCAAATCACAAGAGGGTTAAAAGCAATTTATGAACAACAAGAAGCAAATATAATAATAAATAATGACACGACTGATTATTTTAAAATACAGAAGGGCACCAGGCAAGGGTGCCCACTTTCACCTTTGTTATTCATTTTGGTTTTGGAAATATTAAATCAAGAAATCAGATTGGATCAAGAAATAAATGGAATATCCCTAGGAGAGAAAATATACAAAATAAGGGCATTTGCAGATGATTTAGTTTTAATGGTGGAAAATCCAAAGAAAAGCATAGCAAAGGCTCTAGAAAAAATGGAAAACTTTGGATGGGTATCAGGTTTTGCCTTGAATAAAGAAAAAACGAAACTAATGGTAAAAAACATGGGAGATCAAGAGAAAAAGGAACTGGTAGAAAAATTTGGATTACAAATTGTAAAAAAAGTGAAATATTCAGGTATACAAATAACAATGAAAAATATAAATTTGTTTGAAGATAATTATAAAAAAATTTGGGAAGTAACAAAAAGAGAAATGGAAACTTGGACAATATTGAAATTAACACTCTGGGGTAGAATTTCGGCTATTAAAATGAATATCTTACCAAAACTTCTGTTCCTTTTTCAAATGATTCCCATAATAGGTAAAGATGATTGTTTTAAAAAATGGAAAATGGACCTAACAAAGTTTATATGGCAAGGCAAAAAGCCACGGATCAAACATAAATTATTAACTGACATAAAAGAGCGGGGAGGTTTTGGACTCCCAGACCTGAAACTATATTACGATGCAGCATGCTTTACTTGGATCAAGGATTGGATCAAATTGGATAACAGTGACATTTTGGATTTGGAGGATGGAACTGTTGGAATCAAGCCTTGTCAGAGGAATGTGCCACTCTTCAGGCACCCGGCTGATTTCCTTGTTGACCTCCCCGTCTGCGACTCCCGGCAGGAAACAGGCGAGGTCTCTAATCGGCGATCCTTCTCAAACGTGAGAAGAACACACCACTCCTTCACTCTCCTCCCTGCTATCCCCCCAGGGAGGGGAAAGAGACAGACAGAAATGTATTTACATGCCTTTATTTCTGTCTTTTGCAGCAGTACAGAGAAACATGTCTGCACTCTCTTAACATCAACAGCAGAGAGAGATTAGACTCCACCCATGTACTTCCAGTACAGGTCAGATGACACACCGAGCTAACATCCGTTGCTCAGTACAGTGAATTGACTGCCCCTTTCTTCCCATGGTAACAGTCGCAAACATCAACATCCTGTTTGGCTTTCCAGCCAGCTGCTGAAGCTGCTGCTCGCTGCTGCATTGCTCCTTTTTGGTAACATACTCCCCCAAAAGAATCAATGCGTGCTGCGAGCAAAGCGTGATCCAGAGAAGAAAACAAACAGTTGTTATACATATAACATTCCTCTGTTGTTTCAGTTCCACCCTTGGAACTACCCGCCACTGGTTTCCCCAGTGTACTTCTCTGGTTGTGTGACTTCCAAGGAATGAGTGCATCTGCATTACCTTGGCTAGCAACTCTCTGTTGTGTCTTTGTCTCTGACTTAGACACAGCTTCAACCTGTCCTCGGTTGTTTACAACAGCAACACATGCAACAGCTAAGTTGGCAAACTCTTTTGAATACCTCTTGGGTGGTACACCCTTCGTGACTCTCTCAGACCTACGTATGAGGTGCTGATCTTCTCTGCTCACTGGTTCAGTCTCCGGACTCTTTGGAGAACCAGTACCAATTGTAAACAGTGGTTCGTCCTCCACCTGTGAGGGTCTAGCCATTATGTGAGATTTCCTCTCAATGACTGTGTCAACTGAGCTCTTTGAGCTACTACTGTCATCATCAGTACCACTGTAATCAATAAAATCATCATCATCATCCGAATCATCCCCTGTGGGAAATGTGTGAACAATTACTCTTTCCTGTTCAGGAGCACTCCCTAGAAATTTTGTGAGAATCACCTGACCAGATTCAGACAAAATTACTCTGTAGAGACCCTTTTCATATCCCACAAAAATGCCTCTGGCATTCTTTACCCCACCTGGAGCTTCTGTTCTCACATGAGACCCAAAAACCTTGAAATGGGCAACAGAAGGTTTTCTATGGAACAGTTTCTCAAAAGGAGAACTTCCCAACTCTTTTGAAACCTTTCTCAACCACGTATAAGTATATGACATTAGCGACTCCGCCCAGAACTCATTTGGCAGATGTGAACTAAGTAATTGCGCTCGCATCCCCTTTTGCAATTCTCTGTTCACCCGTACACAGACACCCCTGTTCCACGCTTCCGCTGAAGCAGCAATCTTGTGTCTTATCCCTTCTGCAGGAACTCCTGAAAATCCTGTAAAAGAAAAATTGGCTTCTCATCTGTGAAAAGACAATCAATGTTAGCATCATGCATATTTTTAACCTTGTCACAAAACTCTCTAAACCTTTCTAAGGCTTCTTGTGGTTTCTCTAACACATAAATCCAGACAAAATTTGAGAAACAATCCACACACACAAGGTAAAATCTTGCATTGCCTCTAGAAGGTGCTAGAGGACCAATCACATCAGCATACACCCGCTGAAATGCCTTATCGACCCTTGTGGTCACCTGCTTGGCGTCCTTCTTGGTCACACCTGCAAGAGAGATCATGTTAGAATCAGAAGAATTACATTTCATGTAATCACTTTGATCAAAAGTCAACAAATACAGTCCATCTTTCTCTCTGGCAGAAAGATACAACTCTCCATCTTTGTAGATCTTGCAGCTCTCAGCATCATAGGACAGTTTTAGTCCGTTCTTAGCGATCTGCGAAACACTCAGCAGATTGAACTTCAACTCTGGAACCAAGTACACATTGTTTATAGTTAAGTTCAGACTCTCAAGATACACAGTCCCAATCCCGGTCGCTTCCAGCTCCTGACCGTTGGCCTGTTGCACAGCGAAGCTTTGCTTCTTAAACGTTGAAAACAGTTCTCTGTGTGGACACATATGGACGGTGGCTCCAGTGTCCAGAACAAAAGAGTTCCCCACTTCTGGTATGGCTTTTAGCGACATCAAAGCCTTTGCAGGCTTCGCCTGAGACTTGGTATGACTTTTGCCTGTCGCGTCAGACTTCGCAGAGCCCCCCTTGGCTCCTCTGTGCTGACGTGGCTTCTTACAGTTCCGCTGAAGATGCCCAGTCTGTCCACAATTGTAACATCGGACAACGCTCAAAGCTACAGCATGCTCTCCAGTAGCTACACCAGTGGGGGAATTAGAACTCCGTTCTTCCCTCCCCCTGTCAGCAACATCCATTGCAGCTTGTACAGGAACAGCAACAGCAACAGTTCCTTCACTCCCCCATCTGGGGTCAAAGCTCTCCTCAGCTTTCGATGAGCTCTTAGGAACTTGACCAGCATCATCTTGGCTCACCCCTTTTGGGGTAGTCATCCATCCAGACCATGATGAATAACTAGGCAGGGGAGATTGATAAGGCAAGCCTCCCCCCTTCTTGGCATCCATTTTGAATCCAAGACTCATCTCTCACTCTCAAGCAGCTCTTAAGCCTGCTAATATCCAATAGCTGGCTGTTTACACTCTTGGCACCTGGCAGCTCTAACGCTGACTGCTTTGGAAAGTCCCTTCCAAGAGCTCGTGAGATTCTAGCCAAAACATTCCATTGTTTTTCCGCCTCTCTCAGGCCCAGCCTCACAGTCCTCACAGTCCAGCCCCTTTTCAGTAGTTTTCCACTACTAACGGCCGTTGCTTAGCAACAGTGCATTCCTTTCTTTGAACAGGAAACCTTATCAACCACAAGAATTCCTGGAATGCAAGCCTTCTCTCTCGGAGCTGTTTTTTTCCAAACGCAGCTCCCGTGAACCAGAGAATAAATCAATCTGCGTTCACACATTTAGCCCGAAATTCTCATACCTTGGGGCTCCGTCACCTGTCTGTTCAGCTTCTGGCTGCACGCAGACGTTATCTTCTTGCCTTAGGTGCAGAGGATGACAAACGATCCATCAACCTCCTTTTGCAGACTTCCATGGAGCGAAACCATCGGCCCTGCTACCATTTGTTGGAATCAAGCCTTGTCAGAGGAATGTGCCACTCTTCAGGCACCCGGCTGATTTCCTTGTTGACCTCCCCGTCTGCGACTCCCGGCAGGAAACAGGCGAGGTCTCTAATCGGCGATCCTTCTCAAACGTGAGAAGAACACACCACTCCTTCACTCTCCTCCCTGCTATCCCCAGGGAGGGGAAAGAGACAGACAGAAATGTATTTACATGCCTTTATTTCTGTCTTTTGCAGCAGTACAGAGAAACATGTCTGCACTCTCTTAACATCAACAGCAGAGAGAGATTAGACTCCACCCATGTACTTCCAGTACAGGTCAGATGACACACTGAGCTAACATCCGGTGCTCAGTACAGTGAATGGACTGCCCCTGTCTTCCCATGGTAACAGTCACAAACATCAACATCCTGTTTGGCTTTCCAGCCAGCTGCTGAAGCTGCTGCTCGCTGCTGCATTGCTCCTTTTTGGTAACAGGAACAACAGATATGGTTGGCATGCCTATTTAATTTATAACAAAGTGGCAGTCCATAAAGAATTTCTAAGCCACGTAATTAGAAATGCATTATACAAGGTCTGGGTGAGACATAGAAGGTTGTTAGAACCAAAAACCCCATGGTGGGTCTCACCGCTAGAAGTAATATCGGTTAAAAAGAAAAATACTATAGGAAGAATGGCAACTTACCAGCAGCTCCTAAAGGAAGAACAGGGCCAATTAAAACTAAGACCATACGATGAGGTGACCCAATACTGTACCACATGGTTACAATATCACCAAATTGCACAAATATTCAACCAGGATAAAGTAATAGGATTTGAAAAAGAAGAATCAAAATTACAAAAAGTATTATTACAAAACTCAAAAAAATATATATCCAAAATGTATAATTTATTATTAGAATGGGAATTAAAGGATGAAGAAGTAAAAGAAGTTATGATCAAATGGGCATGTGATATAGGATATGTAATTCGGCTGGACCAATGGGAGAAATTATGGAAATATGACATTAAATTCACGGCATGTTATACAATAAGAGAAAATTTTATGAAAATGGTGTACCAATGGTACTTAAGTCCAGTAAAATTGGCTAAAATTCACAAATTAAAATCGAATACCTGTTGGAGATGTAAAAAAGAAATAGGAACAATGTTTCACATGTGGTGGGAATGCCGACCTATTAAACAATTCTGGAATGAAATCTATGAAGAACTCTAAAAGATGTTTAAAATATCTTTTAGTAAAAAACCGGAGGCATTCCTTTTAGGTTTAATTACAAATGATATCCCCGAAAATCAAAGGAAAGTATTCCTTTATGCAACAACAGCTGCCAGGATGCTTATAGCTAAAAACTGGAAAGGCAGAAAAATTCCATCAGTGAAAGATCCGCAAATTAAATTTTGTGAATACATAAATCTGACAAGACTCACAGCTTACATAAGGGGACAATTGGACCAGAAATTATTAAAAGAATGGGGTTGTGCAAAAGAGTATATGAAAAAACATTGTTCTGGAGTTAGTATATTGGTATGTAATGAATGATGCTTTACAGGGTTAAAGAATAAGAAAACCTTCCCCCCGGGACCAGCACAATAGCAACACTAGAAACATTATAAACCTATTAGCGTATTTAGACTTAAGAATAGAAAAGAAGGCAGTCTTAATGGCTATAGATGCAGAAAAAGCTTTCGACAGGGTATCCTGGAAATTTATGAAAGGTCTATTACACCATATGGATTTTGGTGTACAGTATATAAAAGGGACTGAAGCAATATAATCAAAACAAAAAGCTAAAATCATAATGGAAATTTATCACAGGAGTGTGAAATCAGTAAAGGGGTCAGACAAGGTTGCCCACTATCCCCCTTGATTTTCATATTAACATTGGAAGTTTTAGGTAAACAAATTAGGGAAGAAAAAGAAATAAAAGGGATTATGCTGGGAAATAGAAGTTACAAAATGAGGGCATTTGCTGACGATTTAATTATAACTACGGAGCAACCAAAACAGAGTTTAAGAAAGGCGTTGGAAATAATATATGGCTACGGTAAAGTTGCGGGGTTCAAAATGAATTTAAACAAGACAAAACTATTAGTTAAAAATATGTCGCCAGATGAAAAAGCAGAATTAGAACAAATAATATTAAAATTAAAATCTACCCCCAAATCAAGTATTTAGGATTATGGATAACACCAAAGAATATTAACTTATATGAAGATAATTATACCAATTGTTGGAAAGATATCAAAAGACAGTTGGAGACATGGACAAGGTTAAATTTATCATTCCTGGGTCGTATTTCGGTAATTAAAATGATAGTTTTACCGAAGCTACTCTTTCTATTCCAAACGATTCCAATTACAGGAAAGACCAACAGTATCAACAAGTGGCAAAAAGAAATTTCTAAATTTTTGTGGAAGGGTAAAAGACCAAGAGTAAAGCATAAGATATTAATAGATACTGTAGAAAGAGGTGGCTACGGGTTACCGGATTTGAAGCTATATTACGAAGCCTCATGTCTTCTCTGGTTGAAAGATTGGTATTTATTAAAAAATTGGGATATTTTAGATCTAGAAGGTCATGACACCCGTTTTGGGTGGCATGGCTATCTTAATTATGGGAAAATAAAGACGCATAGGAGTTTTTCAAATCATATAATAAGAAATGCTATATATAAGGTATGGGGGAAAATACAAAAGATATTTGGAACAGAAAACCCCAAGATGGAACTCTCCACTAGAAGCAATCGCTGTTAAAAAAAGGAACAACATCAAAGAGAACTGGATAACGTATAACACAATATTAAGGGGGGAGGAGGAGGGTCAACTAATATTGATAGGTTATGAGAAAATAAAAGATCACTTTGCTAGTTGGCTAGATTACTTCCAGGTGAATGAAGTGTTTAGACAGGATAAGCAGATAGGTTTTGAAAAGGAGCCTTCAAGATTTGATAGAGAACTGCTGAATAGTAAAACCAAAATAATCGCAAAAATCTATAGACTTCTTTTAGACTACGAAGTAATGGATGAGGAGGTTAAGGCTTCAATGATAAAGTGGGCCCAAGATGTGGGCCGTCCAATTATGCTAAAAGATGGGGAAAACTGATGGAATGGAAATTTGAAATTTACAGACAGTTATAATATAAGAGAGAACATGATGAAAATGGCTCGTAGGTGGTACCTCACTCCTTCCAGATGATCAAGAATGTATAAAAATTTGGCGAATGCTTGTTGGAGATGTGGAGGAAATGACGGTGACATGAGCCACATGTTGTGGACATGTGAAAAGATTAAGATTTGGGGTGGGGGGAATATACGATGAATTAAAAAAGATGATGGGGATAACTTTTACGAAAAAAAGGAGGCATTTCTATAAAGTATTTTAGATAAAGAGATCCCAAAAAATCTAAGAGAGGATTATTGTTTTGTGTACATTCCATTGTAAGAATGGAAACAGAGCCAGAGCCACAGCCACAGCTTAAGTCTGAAACAGTCCTTGATAGAGTGCCAGAGCCAGAGCCAGAGCGAGACCCTGAATCAGTGCCATAACCAAGCCCTCATTCAGAACCAGAGCAACAGCCATAGCCACAGCCTGAGTCTGAAACAGCCCTTGATAGAGAGCCAGAATCAGAGAATCAGAATCAGAGTCAGAACCAGGTCTTCGGTAAAGACATGGTCTGGTCTTAGCGCAACTGCTCCTCCCACCCGCGATAACAGAGATTGGGTGTTCCAATACATCCCCCGTAGGGAACCTGCCCCAGCCATTCTGTTGGCTGAGGCCCCCTCCCAGGCAGCCCTGACCCTTTCCCCTTAAAAAGCAAAATACAAATTATACAATAACCTAAAAAAAAATAGTAAAAGAAAAAGAAAGCAAGAAACAATTATGCTAAACTTAAAATAATCCCCGCCCCAACTAAACATTTGTCCCTGTGGAGTTTGGAACAGACAGGGTTAAAACTCCGTGGTGTCCTGTATCTGGGAGGAGCTTGACGAAGAGAAGTGCGTCACAGTCTGTGAGCAGACTTGCTTTCGCTTCTGCCTGAGAGACACAGCTCAGCTCCGAGGCTGCAGGCTGTGTGTGCTTTTGGCACAGAGAAATGCCGGAAAGCTCTGATGGAAAGAGACTGATTTATGGCTTGTAAATAAACGCTACTAGAGATAAGAACCGAACTGTCTCTGGACTTGATTTATCCCTTTTTCTCACACGGACGCAGGACCCGCTGCTACTCTGCTATCCTGCTAGGCCAGCTTCGGAGACACAGAGGCTGCGCAGGGAAGCCTGGCTGGACGCAGGATTTATATTCACACGAACAGGTTATGGAAGTTCCGTGTTTCCTGACAAGTGTGAGAAGGGAGGAAGACTGCCAGCTTTGAGTTGCTGTGATCTCCTGCCAGGAAGGGCAGTGGGAGATGCTGGTGATCGGAGCCAAGAGCCAAGAGAGACGGCTGCTTCGGAGGTCCAGCTTGCTGGCAGAGTTAGTACGCTTTAAGCCCTGGTGGGTGGAAGATGGCTGCTCAGGCACAGCAGGGCCATGAGAGTTTCAATATCCCCCTCGAAAGATTAAATGGGGCCAATTGGGAGGCCTGGTCAAGAAGAGCCAGGGGGTGGTTTGTGGCCACAGGGCTCTGGAGTCCAGTCCAGAAGGAGCCGGCCCCACCCACGCTAGCTACTGCTCTGCTGAAGGAGAGAGAGCAGAGGCAGCTTTGCATGTTGCAAGCATCTCTGGACGCTTTGCTGTTGCCTCATCTGGAGGGCATTAAATTGGCCCAGGCCGCCTGGCAGGCGCTGAGGAGTCTGTGTGAAAGCTCAGCGGGAGCCAGACCAGAAGGGGATGGAAGCCCAGGAGGGGCTGAAGGATGCCCAGAAAGCCCAGTGGGGGCTGGCACTATGTTGGGAAGCTGTTGCAATGCTTCAACACGTCTGTGTGATGGACTGTGTACAGGAGAAAGGCTGAGAGCTGAAAAGAGGAAAGCAGTGGCAAGCTGTTCCTCAGGCAACAGTGCACCCAAGAGTGGGGGTGCAGGCCGATCCAAGAGCTCTGAGAAAGCAAAAGTCTCCGAAAGTTGTTTGTGCTTTGCTGCGACCTCCAACAGCGCCTGGAAGCATCCACTTGAAGCCCAGGCTGCCAAGGACACCAGCTGGAGTGGAATGTCAACAAAGCAGTTTCCCAAGGCCGGTTCTCAGCAGCGACGTGGGAAAGCGGCAGGCCAGGAGAAAAACAAAGACAAGGCGTCTTATCACCTCACAGCTGCGACGGCGTCTCTGGGAAAAGGCAAAAGCCTTGGTCGGGGGGAGGCTGTGTCCATGGCAACCGGTGGGGGTGCGAGCAACGCCATGGCAGCTTTGGAAAACAGCCAGAGAGACACTTTATCTCTTATTATCGACTCTGGAGCTTCTCACAGTCTAGTGCCATCTAGAGAGTTCCTGAGGAACTGCAAGACAGTTAAAACTGAACGCTATGTCAAATTAGCAGATGGGTCTCAGAGACCATTGACTGAATCTGGGTTTTTATATTGTTCTTTCTTGGATCATTGGGTGCAGGCTTTTGTGGTCCCAGAGCTTGCACACTCTCTTTTAAGTGTGCCAGCACTAAATGATGATGGGTTCGATGTTCTGTTCTCTAACAATTTGTGCTCCTTTTACAGGGATGGGAAGAAGGTCTACAGTGTTGAGCGAAAAGACAGGCTCTTTCTGGTGCAAATGCCTGTTGAAAATGGGACTGGTGGAAAAATGGGGCTGGTGGAAAATGGGGCTAGTGGAGAGTCCATTGAAGATGCCCATGTGCAGTGTGCAAACGTCCCACCACACAATTATTGTATACACATGTGGCACCGAAATTTTGGGCACGCTGGATGGTCGCTTGTGCGAAAAGCTGCAGAAAACACCATTGGTTGTAGGTTCAAGGCTTGTGACAAATACCTAGATTGTCAAGCCTGTAAGCAGTCGAAGGTCACAACATGCACATATCCCAGGTCAGAGAGGAGAACCAGCAAACACTTTAAACTTGTGCGTGCAGATTTGTCAGGTCCCATGCCAACACCTTCTTTAGCTGGGTCAAAATGGATTCTGGTTCTGATTGACGATTTTTCAAAATTTTCTTGGGTTTTTGCGCTTAAATGTAAGTCAGAAGCAGCTGCGCTGATCAGGGATTGGATCACAGCGATAGAGCTGCAGTTCACTACCAGGGTGATTTCCTTTCAATCTGATCGGGGGGGGGGGGAGTTCACAGGTTCTGCGCTGCAATCGTTTTTCAGGCAGAAGGGCATCAGTCATCGACTGACGACCCCCCACTCTCCGCAACAGAATGGGGTTGCAGAGAGAAAGTTTCTCACACTACAGGAATCTGCAAACGCTATGCTGGCAGACTCGGGTTTACCACAGCGCTTTTGGGCTGAGAGTTATAAGACAGCATGTTTTTTGCAAAACGGGGTGTACAATTCCAGTGTAGGCAACACACCGTATTTCTTGTTGCATCAGAAGAAGCCGAAAGTACTTTCATGTCTTTGGTTCTCAGGCTTGGGTTCTCATTCCAAAGGCCATGCGCAGAAAGGGTGAGCCAAGGTCCAGGAAGATGATCTTTGTAGGCTATGAGCCGGGTTCAAAGGCGTGGCATTTTGCATACCCTACTGGCAACCAGTCTAAGCTGCTTATTAGTGGCAGTGCTGAGTTTTGTGAGCAGAGTGGGTGGAAACGTCTTCATGGGAACCCGGATGTTCTGTTAGACTCAGGTGAGGAAGAGGAGGAGGACGAGGCTGAACCTGTTGCTGAGATGCACGGTCCACAGCCACAGAGTCCAGAGCAGGGATCTCCAAGGGGGAGGCTCCGTATCGCTCCAAAAGGGAGTCCCAGGACCCCTCCACAGGTTTCTGTCAAGTCTGAGCTAAGGAGTGAACCATCCTCGCCAGCAGAACCAGCTGTACGCCCGAAACGGCGCAGCAAGTCAGAGGGGGATGTTTCAGACACAGAGGATAGTAGGGCTGATCCAGGTGAATCAGGCGCAGTTCCAGAATTCACGCTGAGGAGGTCAGCAAGATCAACCAAGGGAAAGCCACCTGAAAGGTATGAAGCCACTAGTGTCTGGGTTGGTGTGGCTAGATGTGAACCTGAATCCTTTGAGGATGTTCAAAAGTTGCCTCAGGAAGAAGCCAGCAAATGGCGTGAGGCGATGCAGAAGGAGATGAACTCAATGGAGTCTCTTGGTGTGTTCTCACTCACTCAGCTGCCGGCTAACCAGAGAGCTGTTAGTTGCAGGTGGGTTTACCGTTTGAAACCCACAGAAGCGGGAGAACCACAGTATAAAGTGAGATTAGTGGCCCGAGGATTCACACAGAAAAAGGGTGTCCACTTCACGGAGGTGTATTCGCCAACGTCACGAGCGGAGACTCTATTTTTTTTTTTTTAATATAATTTTTATTAAG
>NW_028112840.1:20000-28329 GCF_964234715.1 Podarcis melisellensis
AACCCTAACCCTAACCCTAACCCTAACCCTAACCCTAACCCTAACCCTATTCTTGGAATGTTCTTGCGGTGTTCATTCACCCTAACCCTAACCCTAACCCTTACCCTAACCCTAACCCTAACCCTTATCCTAACGCTAACCCTAACCCTAACCCTAACCCTAACCCTAACCCTAACCGTATTCTTGGATTGTTCTTGCGGTGTTCATTCAACCTAACCCTAACCCTAACCCTAACCCTAACCCTAACCCTAACCCTAACCCTAACCCTAACCCTAACCCTAACCCTAATCTTGGATTGTTCTTGCGGTGTTCATTCATCCTAACCCTAACCCTAACCCTAACCCTAACCCTAACCCTAACCCTAATCCTAACCCTAACCCTAATCTTGGATTGTTCTTGCGGTGTTCATTCACCCTAACCCTAACCCTAACCCTAACCCTAACCCTAACCCTAACCCTAATCTTGGATTGTTCTTGTAGTGTTCATTCATCCTAACCCTAACCCTAACCCTAACCCTAACCCTAACCCTAACCCTAACCCTAACCCTAATCTTGAATTGTTCTTGCGGTGTTCATTCATCCTAAACCTAACCCTAACCCTAACCCTAACCCTAACTCTAAGCCTAACCCTAACCCTAACCCTAACCCTAACCCTAACCCTAACCCTAACCCTAACCTAACCTAACCCTAACCCTAACCCTAACCCTAACCCTAACCCTAACCCTAATCTTGCATTGTTCTTGTAGTGTTCATTCATCCTAACCCTAACCCTAACCCTAACCCTAACCCTAACCCTAACCTTAACCCTAACCCTAACCCTAACCCTAACCCTAAACCTAACCCTAATCTTGGATTGTTCTTGCGGTGTTCATTCATCCTAACCCTAACCCTAACCCTAACCCTAACCCTAACCCTAACCCTAACCCTAACCCTAACCCTAACCCTAACCCTATTCTTGGAATGTTCTTGCGGTGTTCATTCACCCTAACCCTAACCCTAACCCTTACCCTAACCCTAACCCTAACCCTAATCCTAACCCTAACCCTAACCCTAACCCTAACCCTAACCGTATTCTTGGATTGTTCTTGCGGTGTTCATTCACCCTAACCCTAACCCTAACCCTAACCCTAACCCTAACCCTAACCCTAACCCTAACCCTAACCCTTATCTTGGATTGTTCTTGCGGTGTTCATTCATCCTAACCCTAACCCTAACCCTAACCCTAACCCTAACCCTAACCCTAACCCTAACCCCAACCCTAACCCTAACCCTAACCCTAACCCTAACCCTAACCCTTATCTTGGATTGTTCTTGCGGTGTTCATTCATCCTAACCCTAACCCTAACCCTAACCCTAACCCTAACCCTAACCCTAACCCTAACCCTATTCTTGGATTGTTCTTGTGGTGTTCATTCATCCTAACCCTAACCCTAACCCTAACCCTAACCCTAACCCTAACCCTAACCCTAACCCTAACCCTAACCCTAACCCTAACCCTAACCCTATTCTTGGAATGTTCTTGCGGTGTTCATTCACCCTAACCCTAACCCTTACCCTAACCCTAACCCTAACCCTAATCCTAACCCTAACCCTAACCCTAACCCTAACCCTAACCCTAACCCTAACCCTAACCCTAACCCTAACCCTAACCCTAACCGTATTCTTGGATTGTTCTTGCGGTGTTCATTCACCCTAACCCTAACCCTAACCCTAACCCTAACCCTAACCCTAACCCTAACCCTAACCCTAACCCTAATCTTGGATTGTTCTTGCGGTGTTCATTCATCCTAACCCTAACCCTAACCCTAACCCTAACCCTAATCCTAACCCTAACCCTAATCTTGGATTGTTCTTGCGGTGTTCATTCACCCTAACCCTAACCCTAACCCTAACCCTAACCCTAACCCTAACCCTAACCCTAACCCTAACCCTAACCCTAATCTTGGATTGTTCTTGTAGTGTTCATTCATCCTAACCCTAACCCTAACCCTAACCCTAACCCTAACCCTAACCCTAATCTTGAATTGTTCTTGCGGTGTTCATTCATCCTAAACCTAACCCTAACCCTAACCCTAACCCTAACCCTAACTCTAAGCCTAACCCTAACCCTAACCCTAACCCTAACCCTAACCCTAACCCTAACCCTAACCCTAACCCTAACCCTAACCCTAACCCTAACCCTAACCCTAACCCTAACCTAACCTAACCCTAACCCTAACCCTAACCCTAACCCTAACCCTAACCCTAACCCTAACCCTAACCCTAACCCTATTCTTGGATTGTTCTTCCGGTGTTCATTCACTCTAACCCTAACCCTAACCCTAACCCTAACCCTAACCCTAACCCTAACCCTAACCCTAACCCTAACCCTAACCCTATTCTTGGATTGTTCTTGCGGTGTTCATTCACCCTAACCCTAACCCTAACCCTAACCCTAACCCTAACCCTAACCCTAACCCTAACCCTAACCCTAACTCTAACCCTAACCCTAACCCTAACCCTTATCTTGGATTGTTCTTGTAGTGTTCATTCATCCTAACCCTAACCCTAACCCTAACCCTAACCCTAACCCTAACCCTAACCCTAACCCTAACCCTAATCTTGGATTGTTCTTGCGGTGTTCATACATCCTAACCCTAACCCTAACCCTAACCCTAACTCTAACCCTAACCCTAACCCTAACCCTAACCCTAACCCTAACCCTAACACTAACACTAACACTAACCCTTATCTTGGATTGTTCTTGCCGTGTTCATTCATCCTATCCCTAACCCTAACCCTAACCCTAACCCTAACCCTAACCCTAACCCTAACCCTAACCCTAACCCTAACCCTAACCCTAACCCTATTCTTGGATTGTTCTTGCGGTGTTCATTCACCCTAACCCTAACCCTAACCCTAACCCTAACCCTAACCCTAATCCTAATCCTAACCCTAACCTTAACCCTAACCCTAACCCTAACCCTAACCCTAATCTTGGATTGTTCTTGTGGTGTTCATTCACCCTAACCCTAACCCTAACCCTAACCCTAACCCTAACCCTAACCCTAACCCTAACCCTAACCCTAACCCTAACCCTAACCCCAACCCTAACCCTAACCCTAACCCTAACCCTAACCCTAACCCTAACCCTAACCCTTATCTTGGATTGTTCTTGCGGTGTTCATTCATCCTAACCCTAACCCTAACCCTAACCCTAACCCTAACCCTAACCCTAACCCTAACCCTATTCTTGGATTGTTCTTGTAGTGTTCATTCATCCTAACCCTAACCCTAACCCTAACCCTAACCCTAACCCTAACCCTATTCTTGGATTGTTCTTGCGGTGTTCATTCACCCTAACCCTAACCCTAACCCTAACCCTAACCCTAACCCTATTCTTGGATTGTTCTTGCGGTGTTCATTCACCCTAACCCTAACCCTAACCCTAACCCTAACCCTAACCCTAACCCTAACCCTAACCCTAACCCTAACCCTAACCCTAATCTTGGATTGTTCTTGCGGTGTTCATTCATCCTAACCCTAACCCTAACCCTAACCCTAACCCTAACCCTAACCCTAACCCTAACCCTAACCCTAACCCTAACCCTAACCCTTATCTTGGATTGTTTTTCGGTGTTCATTCATCCTAACCCTAACCCTAACCCTAACCCTAACCCTAACCCTAACCCTAACCCTAACCCTAACCCTAACCCTAACCCTAACCCTAACCCTAACCCTAACCCTAACCCTAATCTTGCATTGTTCTTGTAGTGTTCATTCATCCTAACCCTAACCCTAACCCTAACCATAACCGTAACCCTAACCCTAACCCTAACCCTAAACCTAACCCTAATCTTGGATTGTTCTTGCGGTGTTCATTCATCCTAACCCTAACCCTAACCCTAACCCTAACCCTAACCCTAACCCTAACCCTAACCCTTATCTTGGATTGTTCTTGCGGTGTTCATTCATCCTAACCCTAACCCTAACCCTAACCCTAACCCTAACCCTAACCCTAACCCTAACCCCAACCCTAACCCTAACCCTAACCCTAACCCTAACCCTAACCCTAACCCTAACCCTAACCCTTATCTTGGATTGTTCTTGCGGTGTTCATTCATCCTAACCCTAACCCTAACCCTAACCCTAACCCTAACCCTAACCCTAACCCTAACCCTAACCCTAACCCTAACCCTAACCCTATTCTTGGATTGTTCTTGTGGTGTTCATTCATCCTAACCCTAACCCTAACCCTAACCCTAACCCTAACCCTAACCCTAACCCTAACCCTAACCCTATTCTTGGAATGTTCTTGCGGTGTTCATTCACCCTAACCCTAATCCTAACCCTTACCCTAACCCTAACCCTAACCCTAATCCTAACCCTAACCCTAATCCTAACCCTAACCCTAACCCTAACCCTAACCCTAACCCTAACCCTAACCGTATTCTTGGATTGTTCTTGCGGTGTTCATTCACCCTAACCCTAACCCTAACCCTAACCCTAACCCTAATCTTGGATTGTTCTTGCGGTGTTCATTCATCCTAACCCTAACCCTAACCCTAACCCTAACCCTAACCCTAACCCTAACCCTAATCCTAACCCTAACCCTAATCTTGGATTGTTCTTGCGGTGTTCATTCACCCTAACCCTAACCCTAACCCTAACCCTAACCCTAACCCTAACCCTAACCCTAACCCTAATCTTGGATTGTTCTTGTAGTGTTCATTCATCCTAACCCTAACCCTAACCCTAACCCTAACCCTAATCTTGAATTGTTCTTGCGGTGTTCATTCATCCTAAACCTAACCCTAACCCTAACCCTAACCCTAACCCTAACCCTAACCCTAACCCTAACCCTAACCCTAACCCTAACCTTAACCCTAACCCTAACCTAACCTAACCCTAACCCTAACCCTAACCCTAACCCTAACCCTAACCCTAACCCTTACCCTAATCTTGGATTGTTCTTGTGGTGTTCATTCATCCTAACCCTAACCCTAACCCTAACCCTAACCCTAACCCTAACCCTATTCTTGGATTGTTCTTGCGGTGTTCATTCACCCTAACCCTAACCCTAACCCTAACCCTAACCCTAACCCTAACCCTAACCCTAACCCTAATCTTGGATTGTTCTTGTGGTGTTCATTCATCCTAACCCTAACCCTAACCCTAACCCTAACCCTAACCCTAACCCTAACCCTAACCCTAACCCTAACCCTAACCCTAACCCTAACCCTAACCCTAATCTTGGATTGTTCTTGCGGTGTTCATTCACCCTAACCCTAACCCTAACCCTAACCCTAACCCTAACCCTAACCCTAACCCTAACCCTAACCCTAACCCTAACCCTAACCCTTATCTTGGATTGTTCTTGCGGTGTTCATTCATCCTAACCCTAACCCTAACCCTAACCCTAACCCTAACCCTAACCCTAACCCTAACCCTAACCCTAACCCTAACCCTAACCCTATTCTTGGATTGTTCTTGTGGTGTTCATTCATTCTAACCCTAACCCTAACCCCAACCCTAACCCTAACCCTAACCCTAACCCTAACCCTATTCTTGGAATGTTCTTGCGGTGTTCATTCACCCTAACCCTAACCCTAACCCTTACCCTAACCCTAACCCTAACCCTAATCCTAACCCTAACCCTAACCCTAACCCTAACCCTAACCCTAACCCTAACCCTAACCCTAACCCTAACCCTAACCCTATTCTTGGATTGTTCTTGCGGTGTTCATTCACCCTAACCCTAACCCTAACCCTAACCCTAACCCTAACCCTAACCCTAACCCTAATCTTGGATTGTTCTTGCGGTGTTCATTCATCCTAACCCTAACCCTAACCCTAACCCTAACCCTAACCCTAACCCTAACCCTAACCCTAACCCCAACCCTAACCCTAACCCTAACCCTAACCCTAACCCTAACCCTAACCCTAACCCTTATCTTGGATTGTTCTTGCGGTGTTCATTCATCCTAACCCTAACCCTAACCCTAACCCTAACCCTAACCCTAACCCTAACCCTAACCCTAACCCTATTCTTGGATTGTTCTTGTGGTGTTCATTCATCCTAACCCTAACCCTAACCCTAACCCTAACCCTAACCCTAACCCTAACCCTAACCCTATTCTTGGAATGTTCTTGCGGTGTTCATTCACCCTAACCCTAATCCTAACCCTTACCCTAACCCTAACCCTAACCCTAATCCTAACCCTAACCCTAACCCTAACCCTAACCCTAACCCTAACCCTAACCCTAACCCTAACCCTAACCCTAACCGTATTCTTGGATTGTTCTTGCGGTGTTCATTCACCCTAACCCTAACCCTAACCCTAACCCTAACCCTAACCCTAACCCTAATCTTGGATTGTTCTTGCGGTGTTCATTCATCCTAACCCTAACCCTAACCCTAACCCTAACCCTAACCCTAACCCTAACCCTAACCTAACCTAACCCTAACCCTAACCCTAACCCTAACCCTAACCCTAACCCTAACCCTTACCCTAATCTTGGATTGTTCTTGTGGTGTTCATTCATCCTAACCCTAACCCTAACCCTAACCCTAACCCTAACCCTAACCCTAACCCTAACCCTAACCCTAACCCTAACCCTATTCTTGGATTGTTCTTGCGGTGTTCATTCACCCTAACCCTAACCCTAACCCTAACCCTAACCCTAACCCTAACCCTAATCTTGGATTGTTCTTGTGGTGTTCATTCATCCTAACCCTAACCCTAACCCTAACCCTAACCCTAACCCTAACCCTAACCCTAACCCTAACCCTAACCCTCATCTTGGATTGTTCTTGCGGTGTTCATTCACCCTAACCCTAACCCTAACCCTAACCCTAACCCTAACCCTAACCCTAACCCTAACCCTAATCTTGGATTGTTCTTGCGGTGTTCATTCACCCTAACCCTAACCCTAACCCTAACCCTAACCCTAACCCTAACCCTAACCCTAACCCTAACCCTTATCTTGGATTGTTCTTGCGGTGTTCATTCATCCTAACCCTAACCCTAACCCTAACCCTAACCCTAACCCTAACCCTAACCCTAACCCTATTCTTGGATTGTTCTTGTGGTGTTCATTCATTCTAACCCTAACCCTAACCCTAACCCTAACCCTAACCCTAACCCTAACCCTAAACCTATTCTTGGAATGTTCTTGCGGTGTTCATTCACCCTAACCCTAACCCTAACCCTTACCCTAACCCTAACCCTAACCCTAACCCTAACCCTAACCCTAACCCTAACCCTAACCCTAACCCTAACCCTAACCCTAACCCTATTCTTGGATTGTTCTTGCGGTGTTCATTCACCCTAACCCTAACCCTAACCCTAACCCTAACCCTAACCCTAATCTTGGATTGTTCTTGCAGTGTTCATTCATCCTAACCCTAACCCTAACCCTAACCCTAATCCTAACCCTAATCCTAACCCTAACCCTAATCTTGGATTGTTCTTGCGGTGTTCATTCACCCTAACCCTAACCCTAATCCTAACCCTAACCCTAACCCTAACCCTAACCCTAACCCTAACCCTAACCCTATTCTTGGATTGTTCTTGTGGTGTTCATTCATCCTAACCCTAACCCTAACCCTAACCCTAACCTAACCCTAACCCTAACCCTAACCCTAACCCTATTCTTGGAATGTTCTTGCGGTGTTCATTCACCCTAACCCTAACCCTAACCCTTACCCTAACCCTAACCCTAACCCTAATCCTAACCCTAACCCTAACCCTAACCCTAACCCTAACCCTAACCCTAACCCTAACCCTAACCCTAACCCTAACCCTAACCGTATTCTTGGATTGTTCTTGCGGTGTTCATTCAACCTAACCCTAACCCTAACCCTAACCCTAACCCTAACCCTAACCCTAACCCTAATCTTGGATTGTTCTTGCGGTGTTCATTCATCCTAACCCTAACCCTAACCCTAACCTAACCCTAACCCTAACCCTAACCCTAACCCTAACCCTAATCCTAACCCTAACCCTAATCTTGGATTGTTCTTGCGGTGTTCATTCACCCTAACCCTAACCCTAACCCTAACCCTAACCCTAATCTTGGATTGTTCTTGTAGTGTTCATTCATCCTAACCCTAACCCTAACCCTAACCTAACCCTAACCCTAACCCTAACCCTAACCCTAACCCTAATCTTGAATTGTTCTTGCGGTGTTCATTCATCCTAAACCTAACCCTAACCCTAACCCTAACCCTAACTCTAAGCCTAACCCTAACCCCTAACCCTAAACCTAACCCTAACCCTAACCTAACCTAACCCTAACCCTAACCCTAACCCTAACCCTAACCCTAACCCTAACCCTAACCCTAACCC
>NW_028112839.1:0-28000 GCF_964234715.1 Podarcis melisellensis
TTCTGTTCTCATCCTGAAGCAAAGTTCTTAACCCGAGGTACTATTTCTGGGTTAGCGGAGTCTATAACCTGAAGCGTCTGTAACCCGATGTACCATTGTACGCTGCTTACGTCATGAGATTTTGCTAACTTTTCCAAGCTGAAAAACACACCATTAGCCCCTTTTTAATGCTACCTTAGGTTGGCAAACGGTTAGTCTGTCCTGCCTTTAAGGGCTTATGACTGAGTCATCTCCAGCCTGGGCAGTTTCCCACATAGTGCCACTGTTGCCAGCCGCTGCATAGCAGCATCATGCTTAACTACTGACTGCTTCCATTGATGTGGCATCTAGATTTGGTTCATGATGTGCATAGAAAAAGTCCATTATAATATGATGGTACTGCCATCACTCTGCATAAAAGGCTCGGGCTGCAAGATTTTGTTGATTTTTCTTTACTTTTGTTTCCACAGTTCTGGAAAAGTGTCTTTATATTTGGAGGGACCAGTTCCTGAAGCAGCAGCAGAAGATAATGGATTCTGTTTAATTGGGTTGAAGGTCACTGATTTGGAACAGAGAACAGATGTCTGATGTCATTCTGAGAAATATAGCTGACAATCCTGAGATACCATCAGGAGCTTGAACCGTCATCTTTTACTATTGATTGTCAACACTTGCTCTTCACAATATTCTTTTATATTTTTTTGCTGATGAGTTGGAGTGGGGGGCAGAAAGTGTTAACTTTTGCTGCAATGACATCCATACCTTAACCTGGGAAGGAAGTTGGCATCTTTTAAGCTCCCCATTTTATCAGTGCTTCCAAAACTGGATTGTAATTCTTTGTGTATTTATGTGTATATCTTCAAGCAAAATCCGATTTTAATGTATATTTCCTCCTCTTTATATGTGGAAAGAAAAAGAAAAAGAAAGAAAGAAAGAGAACGAAAGAAAATGATCTCACTTGTCTCACCCGGTAAAGAAACAAAATATGTGACCAATAGGGAAGAATTGTGAGTGAGCTACAGTTGGCCACAGATAGATCAGAATACATTTGCATTGGCTTTCCATGGTGTAGAATGGTGTGAGAACCATGTTCAATGTTGTATTGGGTCTTGATTTGGTACAAGTCATACTCAAAAGGCATAGTTTTGCTTTGGAATAGTTGTGTTACTGGTTTACTAAACAGGACTTTATTTTCCATCACCTTTTATAAGCATAGCACTATGGCATTGTGTATTGAAAATATGTCAGTTACATTCAAATGGAGAGTTAGGTGTACTTAAAAAGAAAGATTTCAGTGTACTTAAGCCTCCCAAAGTCTGCACTGACTTTCACATTTATCGGAGTACAGTTTAATTCTAAGGGAAAGTGGAAAGTCTTTAGAAGCCAGACAAATAAATAGCCCCATCAATGTTTCCTCAGCCTTCCCTTAGTCCATTTAAGAAATTCTCATACCATCATAACTTTAGGCAAATGCTGAACTGGTTTGAAGCTATCAAGAAAAATAAAGATGGTTCAATTTTTAGCATAACATTTAATGCTCTCCTGTTTTTGGAACATCCATGTCATGAAGCAAGACAATTTATTTTCAAAAAGTTTTTGATGAGTAAAGGATTATGTTTGCTCTATATGTGTGTCCCCTCAGTAGGAAAGTATATTTCATTATGCTTGTGTACATTTAGAAAACTCTGATTTCTGAAAAGTGATTTAAACAAAAATTTGGCTTATACTGAGCTTTGTGCTCTTAATTAATAATTTTAAAAGCCCCACAATTTAGGAAACATTGAGCAGGAGTCACTCTTCTGTTTCGTTAATGGAGAATTGCAGAGTTTAGTACTGGTCAGTATAGGTTGTGCATAAAACTGGGCAGGCTTGAAATGCTAAATAATTGAAAGATAATTAAAATATTCAAAGCATCTAGTGTTTGATCTTCTAGACACCAAACATGTCTAGAAAGTCGAGTTATATTGCACTTTGTAGCCTTCGTACCTGTCTCAGCTGTGTCTTGCATGGCTCAGCAGCTTCATTGTCCTACATGTATAGTAATTTATTTGAAAATTATCTAAGTGAGCCAAATAAGACCTTTGGGGAGCTGCACAATGAGTAAAGAAAGAAAAATGTCACTGGTCTAATAGTACCATCTAGTGGTTGCTGTATGCATAATGTAGCTTAGAAATACTTTTAGCTAACAATACTGCCTTTCTTCAAATAGAATATGGAAAGTTGTGAGTTTTTTAAAATTCATCTAACTTACCTGGAACAGCTCTGCTAATAAAATGCAAAATAATAATATGCAATGTTCTCAGTGTATTGGCAAAATTTGCAGTTCTGCGATGAAGTAGCCGATTTATGAAAATTAAAAATGAAACAATGCTTTTTATAAACCCTCTTAAAAGGTATAAAGACAACAGGGTTTCTTTGAACATCAGAAAAGTGAAACACTAATACATCAGTTCGTTTCAAAATATAACTGAAATAATTTTAAATAGCTAGGTGGATAAGAAAGGTGAGTCGCCATTCTTTAAACATGTACGGTATCTACAGCCGTTCTTTCAGTTTCAGTTACTACCTTCGTTGACGAAGATCCACTGGTGTCACAGTGCAAGAAATAACATCATCATTTTGGTATAATCATTGAACCCTTTTGGATTACAGAGTTGCCAAACTGGCAGCCTGGATGATTGTTTAGCTTTCAAATTAGCCCATGAGTTGGGCCAGGAAGTACTGAATAGTAAATTGCGGTGGGTGGGTTCTCCCATCTTTTTACTGGCAGCTATTGAGCAGTGCTGCCAGAACAGATGGCAGCTGCTTGCTAGTAAGCCTCCTCCATCTCTGTCTCTTGATTGCAGCTAGTACACACAGTGTAACAGTGGCAAGGTATTCTCTCTCAACCCACCTCCCTAGGCCCATCAACTGAAGACTCTCCATGTATCTGCTAACTTTTCTCCAAAATGATGGCCTCCCCCCCACCACACAATTATACCACTTTTGTGAGCAGTTTGCTTGTTCAGTTTGGATCAAGTTTGGGATCAATGTGTCTTACATTTGTAAGACATGGTAGGAGAGAATAATCAAAACCAGTAACCCTTTCACTCCTAGTGAGTGCTAGTCCATGAAGCCTCTTTACTAAGCAAAACAGTGAGCTGGTGAATAGCACCGCAGAAATCTGTCTCCCTGAAAAGTAGATGGTGTATGTATGTACACAAGTTAGCACGTGCCTCCTTCTGGACTTAGTGTGATAAAATATGAACTTCTTGATATGAATGAATTTGTAAGAAAGTTTAGTTTATTCAGTGCAAAATGGAAACTTTAAAAAGTATTGAAGGTTAACGCTCAATGGCCTCCAAGAAGAAAAAAAAAGAAATACAGGTAGCCGCTTGTTTGTGGATCAGTTAGATGTATTCCATGTGTGTGTCTACAATGTGTACAAATGTGTAAAACATTCAGTAACATGGTGTGTTCCAAAATTATTTGGGGGAATCTTTGGTTCTCCCCCACCTTAGTGGCAGCTTCCCCAGTTAGAGTATGAATTAGAAAGTTTGTTCTGATTGCCAAATGCTATTTTGATCACTTTCATTGTGTGCTTTACAACAAGTCTGTCAAAGTCATTGTCCCTGAACTTCACATGGCCTACCAGTCATGGGTTTAGTAGATGCTTGATGAACCTTTCATAGCTGAAGGGGACCTTGAAAGAAGTTTATCTCACACCCGGCAGGCCATAAAACAGGGCCTGTGAATTTCACAGCCCTGTTTTACAGTGCTAAGCAAATGGAAAACCCGCTGTGAAATGTAACGTGTGTATGGAAAGCCATTTTGCAGTAGCTGCAACAAGCTAAATAATAATAATAAAACAGTGGCATGGCCTATGTTATCCTGGTTCTAATCTTTATAGCTCTGAGGCTGTTAATAAATATGTAAAGTTATCTAAACATTTAAATAAAACCTAGTAATCACAATGTAAATTACCTGGCTAGAAGTTGGGGAACAAGCGCTTAGTTCTTGCTTGGTTTTTTTTTAAAAAAATACTGATCTAGGGCCTTTCTAAGCAATGCAAAGAACACAAATCACATTACCAATATTTCTGCTTTTAACTGACCCGTCTCCAAAAACCAAAAGCACCAATAGATTTTTCCCATGGTGCAGGGAGCATGTCTCCATACACAGATACTGCTTTGTTACAGTGTATTGCTTTTGGCCTCAGAAATACTCAAGACGAGGCTGCAAACTTTTAGCTTGTGCCACAACTCCAAGCTTTTGCAGTTTCTTCTTAATCCAATGTATTGGATTAACCGATACTTTGATTTTATATGTTGTTTTTAAGGTAGATTTTCATGGACTAAATAAAATACAAACACAATTCATGCTCACTGTGTCCTTTGTCATTCTTATAATTGCTGTTCTTTGTAGTCTCTTTGTCATCATACTGATGGGATTTGTACCTGAGAAGAACAACTTTGAGAACTTCTAGCCAGGAAACTAGCATTCATCTTTCCTGAAAGCTGAGGGGCCCATGAAATAACACCATTACTCCATTGATCCCAAGAAATGGTGGAATGCACCAACTGGGTAAGGGAAAATCAGGCTTTGGCTTGTGACAAGGACCACTTGCAGAAGCATTTTCAGGTGCACATAAAGCTATGGGATTCCCTACTGCTTTAAATGCCAAATTGCAACCTGGGCATCTCGGAAATACCAAAACCTTTTGGTTTAAGACTAAATTGTGGTTGTAGGGTTTTAGTATCACTTGCTTTTTGCAATCCTAAACAGTTACTCTGAAATTCTCAGTGGAACATGCTTTTATGTACATATATTTAGGGTCAGGTGATTATCTGCATTTTTATTACATAGAAAGAATTCATGATATTGTTGCAAAAACCCTTGCTAAATATACACTGGCAGCAAGCGTTGAAGCAATCCACCATATGATCCACACTAATGCAGCTACAGTAAGATTTTGTGCAGTTGTTTCATTTATGAAAATTGCTACCAATGGAGCATGTTCAGCAATTCTGAAGACTTGCAGAAGAGCATCTGGTGTGTTTGCACTAATTGTGCAATGGTGTAGCAGTTGTAACCCATCCACATTTCTGGACAGTGCAGCAGCTTAGGTTCTTAGAATGTGAACATCTAGAAATGGAAACATTTCTGTTTTGCATTAGTATTGTCTTTATAATATCTGTCCCAATAACATTTGCACTCTATGCAGTTTAGTTCCTCCTCTTTAATTCACTGTCATTCAAATAGCTTGTCGTTCCTAAAGGATTTTGGAGAGCCAAGTCCTTACTGCCTACTAGTACAAAGCAAATATTCAATGAGATTAGATTAATGCAGAATAAATGAAGAATTGGATTTGGCATGCCCATGATATCCTGCCCTTATGCATGCAGACATCTTTTGCAATAGAAACATATCGCATAACAAACCCTGCTATTTCAACTCAATAGACTTGACGAGATGCTCGGTACAATCTCTGCAAGCTTTATGAACATGCCAAAAGGGCAATTATATTACAATTAGAATAATCATATCACTGAACCTAAAGGTAAACGTACACTGACCCAATCCAGCTAAAATGGTGACTTTAGAGAAAAATTGAGAATGTGGTCAGTCCCTGATCCCAATCCACCCCCCCAAAAGTGTCTCCTCTTAAGTAGCCCATTTGATTTTTAGATCTCACCACCTCCACAAGCTTCACTGTGCCACAAGCTACCCCATTCACCAAGTGCCTTGAACTGCCAACAGGTTTGGGGAGGGAAAAAGGGGGGTTGGGGAAGTCTACAAGTACCTTTCCATGGCTTTTCACTGAATTTAACCCTTAGATAGCAATCATTTGCATCTATCTAGGTGTAAGACCCTTTGAAAGCAGTGGGACTTTGAGGTTTTTTTAAATAGACTTCTAGTCGATCTTTTAGAGTGCATCAAAAAGGGGGGGGGGGTTCAAATTAGCCTGTGGAAGGCATTCCAGATATACAGCCGTCATGGTACAAACTTAACTTCTTTCACCAGTGAACCAGAGCAGATTAAAAGGTTAGGTGCCTAGAGGTACAGGTGATCTTTCTAAGTAGCCAGGCCCAAAACTCTTTATAGAGCTGTGAAGGTTAATGCCAGCACTTTATAAGTTAAATGGAGCCTGGAATGTAATAGGCAGCAAGTAATTTGTTCCATTGACTACAGTGAGGCTGTGTGGGTCTGAGTAGATCCTTGCGGTGAACAGCCAACCTGGACCACTTGAAATTGCAGGTGGCAAAACATGTATTTTATTGCGCCACTTTGTAAATTATTTCCTATAAATAGCACAGCAAGGAAGGGGCTCAACTAGCCCCTTATTCCCTGTTGTACCTAAAAGGAGCTTGGTTTAAACATGCAACACATGTCCTTGTAGTCTGAATTGGTATAGCTCACACGTAGGCTAGCTTTGACATTTTCTGGAGTGGGGGTCTGTCAGGAGAGTGAGGCAGTGTGCTTTTTAAATTTCTGGGGTCCAAGCAAATGATAATGGAGTAAAGGGTAGTGGGGACACACTCTGTGTATGGGGCTTCACATGCAGCTTCCTGGACCAGGAATTTTGTTTAAACATGGCGACTACACATTTTTTCTTTGTGGACTCTGAGCTGCAGTCATGAAACCTGATAACTATTTAAGAACATACTTACCTCTAGTCCTTCAACTTTTTAAAGCGAAAGCCTTATAGTTTGATTCTATGCCTTCACACGCTTGATCTGATGCAAGCATAGGCCCATGACAGAACAGTTACATTCTGTGTGTTCCTTTCCAGAGTGGCTGTGCAGTGCAGTAATTTGGGGACATAAGAGGCCCATGATCGCGAATTGCATAGACTTTCCCCTCGCAAACACACACATTTCCCACATCAGTTGTTCCTGCTGCTTTGGCCCCCAACAGCCTCGTGCTGCATGTTGAGTCCATTTCTAAGATCTGCACAGCATATACATATGATCAGCTCACATTCAATCACCTTTGACTTGACAAAAATCAAATTTTATTTTATACCTTTTTTATTCCATAAAATAATGTATAAAAACTTACAAACTGGAAAACATAACTAGACACAAAATAGGATGATACTCAAATAAAACATGTATACAAAAGCAGATTTGTATCTGCCTCTCTCTCCCCCATCAAAACACACACTGCCCCCATTTCTGGTGGAATGCCTGTTTATTGAAACTTTCCCACCAGGACAATTGACCTTTCAATGGACTCCCTCCTCTCAGGTTATTTATACTATTGGAGAATATTATTATATTTATATATTAAAAAGATAAAAATCAGCAACTTGATTTTAAATTTGCATACGGTACTATCCAGAGCAGAAACTTGAATGTACACTGTCCCCTTTGTTTCTTTTTGCACTTTGACTGGTGCCCAAATTGAAGGAACATAAAGAATATATAGCTTTCCACTCAATGTTGCACTGTTACTTAAAAACCAACCATGATACACTTTCATCATTATACCATTTGCTATGTTACAAGAGGATGCCAGTAGCTAAATATTATTTAAGACCAGATTTCCTTTCCCTTAATTCCTACGTTAATCACATAAACTCAGATTGCTGCTTTGATAAAATAAAAAAGCCACAATGTTTTTCCTTTTTCAGTTACACTATAAAGGCTCAAATCTATTATTCCCACATTTAGCACAGGGCTCACTATGTACAATTCTTCTAATCTCTGATTTCCTTCACGTTTTGGGTGATAGCACTGTTCATCATTATCAATTACTAGTCAGCAGGGTAAAAAAAATGCATACACCCTGTACCAATTCAAATGTAAATATGCTTTTAAAAAGGACCAATTTGTGAGACGTTACAAGCAGTGGCCAGTTTGGAAAGGGTGCATGCACACATTTTACCTGCATTTACCTGAAGTACATACACACACATACATACATTTTTATGCATATAAAACGATTGCCATCACATTATTACTGCTATTTTAGCAAAATCTGGTCCTAAACACATTTATCTGGAAGTTTTAAGTCCCACTGCAGTTAGTGGGGTTGACTACCAAGACACTGAGCTTGGAGTCAAGCCTTAATAATACATTTTTAATGGACATAATGTCAATGAAGTTACCTGGAAACAAACACTTGACAATAATCATGTGGATTAAAATAGTGTTCTTGGTTCATTAAGGGAATTTCCAAGCTTTTGTAAAATGACAACTTTACACAGCTTATAGGTGTGTAACCGTGTGAATTTTGTATCTTCGGTATTCCCTCAAAATGCTATTTGTTGAGAGAAAATATTGTAGTTTAATGAACATGTTTAGTTTCCTTTCTGTCTTCTTCTCACATTGCATCTCACTGCATTCAAGTATATATATATCTAGAAACAGTCTCAGAACTCGCTTAGAGTATGTTACAGATGCATTTTAGCATTATTCACATAGTTAGCTGAGTTACCCTTATACAGTTTCTTCTTGGTTAAAATCAATTGTTATAATGTGATACAACACCCTTTATTAATTTTATACTTTTGCTGGAAAAAGGAACAGAGCCAGACTTCCTTCCATGTCAGTGTAGTTATGGTTGTGGGGAGGGGAGGAGGATTGGTTTAGTAAAAATGAGTAAGACAAACTGTTTTCTTAAAAAATAATAATGATATGAGCCTCACAGTCAGTCTAACAACACTGCTTCCTGTTCTTTTTTGATAGAGTCTAAGACCGAATGGTCACTCTCTGTGGTTTCAGCATCCCCACCACCTAGCAAAATGGATCTATCCTCGTCTAGAGTAAAGACAGAGTTCTGACTTTGGCACGAATGTTTGACGACTTCATTAGGCGTGGAGAACGTTTTGTCACACAAGTTGCATTTATAGGGTTTGTTGGTCTGTACCAACATGTTGTCCATTTGGTTGCCTTCCTCAAAAGTACAAAGCTCCAGAGTCTGCTTGTCCACCATGGTGTAGGTGTCCATGCTTTGGTTTAGACATACATGTCGAGCAGCTTGATTGGCCCGGCAGAAGCTTTTGTCACAGGTGCTGCACTTGAAAGGCTTGCCAGTATGAATGTACATGTGCTCCCTCCAGTGGCTTTTCTGAATAAATTTGCGCCCACAAATGGAACACTCGTACTTCCGCCTTTTAACTTCCCTTTCTTGATCTGCTTGCTCCAAGTTGTCTATGTCAGCAATGTCAGAGGGTGGCGGTGTTTCAGCCTGCGGTTGTCCATCAATGATGGGTGAATCAGAGATCTGCTGCAGCTCGCTATCGCTAATCATTCCAGCTTCAGCAACTTCCATAGAATCTTTTTCAGGAGCGTTATTACAAAGAGATAAAGGAACGCTACTTTCTCCGTGCGGGCTTGATGAGAAAGGCACCCCTGTGTGAATCTGGAGATGCTCACGCAAACTACTTCGCAAATTGAATCGCCGACCGCAGAGGTGACAAGCGTAGTATTTGGGGAAGCTTCCGTTCTTTTTCATAATGCTTGGCTTGACGTGCGCAATTGTGAGAGAAGCAGGCTGATCATCTGAGGAGGAGGCTTCCATGTTGTTTTCATCACCTGGAGGAGAAGGATGAGGAGCAGTAGAAACCAGTTCAGGAGACAATGGAGGCTGTAATGGGTCTGAAGTGGACATATTTGTTGGGGGCACTTGAGGCAGCGGTGGTGGTGGTATCTGTGACAGTTGGGTGGCTTCATGCATCTGTTCTTGATTTGCTCTTGATGACTGTGGCCTTGGTCCTCGAACAGGTTTGTCAGTTGTGGCGGCTGCTTTTGTGGAATTTCTTGCCTGGTGATCCGCAATCTGAATACCGTATAATGAAGATGCCAATGGAAAAATCTGCTCCGGGTGTGTAAAGTTTCCTTGACTGGCAAGGCTAGCCTCTTGAATAAGCGGGAACGCATGCAGAAACTTTATTCCTTGCTCCAATCGAACAGGATCTATGAGCTGAGGTGCCATTTTTCCAGTGTACATCAAATGTAAGAGATAGCTGAAAATATCTGGCTGTATGTCAGTTGCCTTCAAACGGACACATTCACTGAAAGAAATTTCAAAACAGTATTAAAGAGGAAGATAAAATGCTTCTGAAGGATTACAATAATCTAAGTATACAACTAAGTGCACAATTTTAAGTATACAAGAATGCAATCCTAGACATGTTCATATAAATAAAATAAATCTGTTATCATGGTTTAGGCATTACTTCTACTGCTGCAATATGTGTGTGTGTGTGTGTGTGTGTGTGTGTGTGTGTGTCTGCAAAATGTGATCTAATTTATTCCAGAATATATACCTTCAGGGCAGCAGTTCATGAACTTGACCCACAAACTAGTTAGGAGTGAAATCCACAGGATTAGCACTGTAATTGGGTTAACTGATTTGTGGATGAAGCTGGATGTTTAGTTATTGTGATTTATAAAGCAACTCACATAAGGCTGCCTTAACACTTTCTAATTCCTTCAGACTATTTTACCTTAACTAAATACCATTTTTAAAGTGTATTATTTTATAACTTCTGTACCTGCTTTGATGAACAAACAGCATCTTGAAATAGTTGGAAAAAGAGGCAAGGACAGATTTGTGTGCCTTGAAGTAAACATCACCAATAGCAACTGTACAGTCACACAGGAAACCAAACTCCCGTTGTGCATTGAGCTGCTGCAGAAGAATCAGTCCATGGTTGGCTAAATCCATCTTTTAAATTCTGTAAAGCAAATATACTTGTTTAAAACAATTTCCTCAAACATATTGTTACAGATCTGGGGTAAACAGAATTTGGGAGTAAAAGGGCACCCATAACTGCTAGGGCTAGTGAATGTTAGAAATTAATAAATGGTAAAATTTAGATAATATCTGAAGTATTGAAGGGAACATGCCCAACATTAAGAAATTGCCCTGGGGAAAAGTGCAATCAAGGTGCAATTACCAGACAATGGCCAGTGATTGACCCTGTTCCTGAGCTCAGGGTATATAGCAGAGTTGGGGGGGGGGAGGTTACAGGTGGTGTAATGTCACTAGGGCTGGGCAATATATTGTCCAAAACCAGTTCGAAGTCCATATCATGATACTGGTTTCATAATTTTTGACCTGACTATGATTTGTGTGTGTGTGCGTGCGCAAAAAAACACGATGCGGGGGAAACTGTGAACCCAGCCAGTGCCTCTACAAAGCTCCATCCTTTCATGATGTTAAGCGGGTTTATTTACACATACTGTATATACAACCTGGAGCCTACAATGGAGGAAGTTTGCAGCAGCAGCAGCCCAAAACATGTCAGCTTATTCCATAGCAGCAACAACAATAAGCTCAGCACCATCTTTTCTCTTCAGCCTATCTTGCACTGCAGGGCACAACATAGCTTGGCAGTTCATTTCTGCTTCCTGATTACATCAGTCCAGCCCTAACCTCATAGCTTCTTTCCTAGCCTCAGCTCTGGTCCCTCCTTTGCTATGCTAAAGCAAATTACCTCAAAGGGACATGGATGGTACTGTGGTCTAAACCACTGAACCTCTTGGGCTTGCTGATCAGAAGGTTGGCAGTTCGAATCCCTACGACAGGGTGAGCTCCCATTGCTCTGTCGTAGCTCCTGCCAACCTAGCAGGTCGAGAACACCAGTGCAAGAGATATATAGATACCGCTGTGGCGGGAAGGTAAACAGTGTTTTCGTGCGCTCTGGTTTCTGTCACAGTGTTCCGTTGAGCCAGAAGCGGTTTAGTCCTGCTGGCCACATGACCCGGAAAGCTGTCTGTGGACAAACACTGGATCCCTTGGCCTCAACCCCATAGTCGCCTTTGACTGGACTTAACTGCCAAGGGGTCCTTTACCCTTACCTTTTACCTACCTCAAAGGGGATTAACTTTTCACACATCTTTGAGGCTTTGAACTTCAAATGGTCTATGCCCCTCCCCTTCCTTTACCTAAACAAGGAAATTAGTCTTTTCAATCAACACTTGTTGATTGGCTAGCATTACTGACCTGATACACAACTTCAGAAAACTGCCTAATTTAATTAGTGGCTTACCCACAGTAATTATTGATGCTTAGAATACACCACTTCCCACACACATAATTTGTAACGCAAGCCAAATTAAACACATCAAACCTTAATTAAATTATGGCACTAGCTTGATCTGGATTTTTAGGCTGTCTTGCACCCCAGATTATTAACAATGTCCCGTGGCCAAGTTGCTCACCGGGACAATGGTTGTAGCTTATTACACCATTCCTTGCCTGACTGTACTCGCTGCCATTTAGTTTCCAGGTCCAATTCAAAGTGCTGATTTTGACCTATAAAGCCGTAAATGGCTCAAGACCACAATACCTCAAGGACTGCCTCTTTCCATATGAACCTACCCGGACCCACAGATTATCTTCTAAGGATCTTCTTCATGTGCCTCCTCCACAAGATGTCCAGAGGGCAGCAACACAAAAACAGGTCTTTTCTTACCAGGCAACAACATTCGTCTTCCACCATGCCTTTGGCTATTTAACATCCTATACTCTTTTAAATGTGTTTGTGGAAGGGAAGGGTTTTGTTGTTTTTATGTATGGTTTTTTAAAAAATTATATTGTATTTTTATGGTGTGAATCTCAGATCCTTGGATTAAGTGTTATATGCAAATGAGTGCTCACTGGAAGGACAGATCCTGATGCTGAAGCTCCAATACTTTGGCCACCTGGTGAAAAGAAAAGACTCCCTGGAATGGACCCTGATGTTGGGAAAGATTGAGGGCACAAGGAGAAGGGGACGACAGAGGACGAGATGGTTGGACAGTGTTCTCGAAGCTACCAGCATGAGTTTGACCAAACTGCGGGAAGCAGTGGAAGACAGGAATGCCTGGCGTGCTCTGGTCCATGGGGTCACGAAGAGTCGGACACAACTTAACAACTAAACAACAACAGTGCTACAAAGGAGTCCCAGGGAATCTGGTGATAACTTAAAAGTTAAATATCCCCCTTTAACGGATTTATTTTTCAGTCCAAGATGACCAGGACATTGGGTTTGGGGCACTAAATAAAAAATTGAGGCTCTTGTGGTTGTGCTCCTGCTTCGTCTGCTACTGCGCGCAAACAGAATTTATCGAAATAAAACACTTAAGAGCTTTAAGGCGCCGAATAAAAGTGGCAAATCCCGTCAGCATCCCGGCCAGGAAGGAAGCGGGGGAAAGGAGCATTTTGCAAACTAAGCGGCTGCTCGCTCGGCAAGGAAGCAGACCGTCCGGCTCCTTCTCTAAACAACCCACAAGAGCCAGCGAGACTCCGAGGCGGCGCTCGTAGGCGACAGCCGGACGGAGAGAAATCAACAGCAACCAATAGCGGAGGAGCGCCGCAACCTTCCTTTTAGCTCCTCACCCGGCGCTTCCCGCGGTGAATCACGGGGTGCCTGCGCTGTCGGCGTTTCCTATTGGCTGCCCGTCGGTGGGCGGGCGGGGGAGAGGACAGGCAAAGCCAAGCCGCCGCAGCCATCGCGCGCGCCCCCGGGCTCTCGCAGCCGCAGCTCCGCCTACGCCACGCCCCCTGCCCTCCCTCCCCTCCCCTCGGCGACGCGAGGTCTCCACGTGCGCGTACACGCAGCTCCCGGAGGGGGGCGGGGCGTACGCGAGGACGGACGGCGGCGCGAGGCGACGTAAGCAGCGCGAGCGAGCGAGCTGCGGCGCCTAAGGCGCGCGAGAGACGGGATCCGCCGCTGTCGCCAGGGCCGCCTAGGCTGCTGAAGAGACGCAGACGGAGCCGCCCACCTTCAACCCCCCCGCCCTCCCTCCTTCTCGCTCCCTCCCTCCCCCTCCCTTTCCCGCTCCGCGCGGCTGCCTCAGCGCCCGCCCCTCCCCCCTCTCTAGGCCGGGCTGCTACTGCTGCTGCTGCCGCTGGTGAGAGAAAAAGCGGGGAAGGCCGCTGCGTAGCTCGGCGGCTCCGAGGGAGGGAGGGAGGGAGACCGGAGGGAGCGGGGAAAGCAGGCGCCCAGGGGCCCGAACCGAGCCCAGCTCACGCTGACCCCGCAGGCCAGGGCTGGTGGGAGCAGAAATCACCCCCCCTCGGGTCCTGACCGGGCGACCTTCCCACCCGCCGACCCCCGGGGGGGGGCAGCAGCCTCCACCGTCTCGAGGCCGCCGCCGGTTAGTCGCGAAATCCCCCTCAGGTGCTCGGGCCGCCCTTTCCCTCCTTTCGGGTCCCGACCTGGCCTAGCCCAACCGCCAGCACAATGGTGGGCATGGAGCGGGGTGGGGGAGCAGCCGGACGCCTTGGCCTCCGCCGCCGCCGCCGCCGCTCACGCTTCCCCTCCCTCACTCCCCTCCTCCCCCCGCCGCCCCGATTCACCTTGTGTATGTAGGGGGGGGCAGACGGAGCTCACCTGGCTCGCGCTCTCCGGGAGCCCCCGCCGCCGCCTCGGCGCGCGCCCAGCAGCAGCAGAAGCAACAACGGAGTCGGAGACGGCGGCGGCGGCGGCTTTTCCTGTCCGGTTACGTTAGGGTCACATGACCGAGAGCGGAGCAGAGAGGCTGTGGCGAGGAGCCCCCGCCGGGGAGAGAGGCAGAGAGGAGGGGGAGGGGAGGCGGCGACGAGCGCTGTGGCGGCAACAGCAGCAGGAGCCACCCCTCCCCCCTCGCCTCCTTCCCCGCCCGCCTCGCCTCGCCTTTTCGCGCGCCGCTTCCAGCGAGCAGCAAGCGCAGGCCGCACCGGGCTCGGGGCGGGCGGGCGCTCATTTGCAACGGCGGGGAGAGAGGGAAAAACGAAGCCGGGCCTGTCGGCTGTGGCTGCTTTGGGGTGTAATGCACCGACATAGGCGGCGTACTGGAGCGAGAACTGCATCTTCAAACATTCGCTCCATGCGATGTTCTCTCCCCCGAGCAGTTACAGGAGGGAGGGAATTGCCACGAGGTGGCCAAAACAAAAATAAGATACGCTTATGTGGGGGTAAGAAAGTAAAGGTGCGATGCGAGGAGAGCTACAGCAGCTAGGGTTAATGAGCAATACTATTTTTAACGTGAGGTTTATTTATTTTCAAAGGATTGAATTGGAACTACAATATTTATAATATGCATTTTTAAGTGGCTACTTAAGCCTTGCTTAGAATATCAAATATGCTTACTCTTCAGTGCTTTTTTGTAGGTGTTTATGGAGGGCCAGATAATATGTAATTTTTTGAATGTATCAGCAATCAGCAGTTGTACTGAGAAAAAGGCTTGAAGATGAGAGTTAACCCTTTTTTAAAAAGGGATCCAGTGGTGTCATAAGTAACTGAAAAAGTACTATGCCATAGTTGGCAGTATAGATATATAGGCCACAATCGGTACAAAAATACATGCATTTGGCTTGGCACCTGTTGAAGTGTTTTGATTACATGTGGCTATTGCTTCGATGCTTTGTGGCAATAGTCAAATGTCAGTTCACAACTGGACTGCTGAGACTCTAGTGCAGTTTAAAAAAAAAGAACTTGCTGAGTGGCCTTTTGTGTTTTTAAAAAAGGAGAGAAATCCGAATAACAATAGTGCATATGAGAATTAACCTAATCTATAAATGGCATCATCTGCCCCAAAGTGAATATGCTTCTGCTTGCTAGTGCTTTGAATAATAGGTGTCCTTATATCTGAAGATAGAAAGAAATGGGATTGCAGTAGTAAGTTCTCAATATATAGGATTGCGCTATAATACATACTTATGATATTTTCCCCCAGTCATGTTGGGGCACGGGTCTGGAATACTTAAAAATTGCTGAATTTGCTTTTGTTCCCTGAATTGCTTCCTGTAACAACTTAGTGTGATCTGTAGCTGTGCACTGCCTTTCCTGTTAAGCTTCAAACATCTACAATGCTAGATGTTACAAATATTATGTTGTAATTATATTAAGAGAAAAGGTTGCAGAATATTTTACTTACTAAATTTTAATCAAACCAGGATCTAATAAACTGTTCTGTCTGCATTTATGCATTTACTGGCAGCTTGCTGTTAGAGAAAAAAGTTATTTGTTAGAAAATGTAAGGAGCCCATAGGATTTAAAGCTGAAGATTCTGTTTTGTGTAGTTCTCTTGTGTGTAGCTATTTTTTGTTGGTTCCGGAAAGTTTATGTGGAGTTTAAAAACTTCCATAGGCAAAGGAGTTCTACTAATGTTTGTTATGGAGCCTCAGGCTCCATTGTACATACATGTTTAATACATAATATTTGCATTTCTTTGAGACCACTAGATTTATTATATAAGTTCAATGGATCTGAAAAGGCTTGAAATTAAGTATTTCAGTCAGACTGACTTCGACTGAATTCTGTGGGAATTAAGTCAGTATGACTTAAGTGTGCATAAGGTAGTAGCCTCAGGTCTCATCCTTGTGCCCATACCAGGGCAGTCAAGCTTTACCAAATAGGCCACAAGACTGCTTTGACATGGAAACTGTGGGCCGCACACCCCTTTCCCATAGGCATCTAAGCAAGGAGCCAGGCTTTGGGAAGAAGGTGCAAGGCTTTGACAGGGTCCTATAGTCCTCACACCTCCTTCCCAAAGCCTAGTTAGCACTTCCCAGCTGTGGGAAGGAGGTGTGAGGACTCTAGAACCCTGTCAGAGCATTCATGGCTTCCTCCCAAAGCCTAGCACTTCACTTTACTGGCTTGGGGAAGGCAGTGTGAGGACTGCAGGGGGGGTCCAATGTTGCTGAGGGTCACCCAGAAATGCCTCGAGGGCCACGTGCAGCCCTTAAGATAAGCATTGGATATATTTGTACATCACCTCACCCAACTGGTTCCCGGAGCAATTCAAAACAATTAAACAGTGCAAACCCAGAATAAAATAGGAAAAAGTTAGATTGAATAGAATAAGTAGATAAAAACAAAGATAGTCCAGAGCTTAAAAGGCCTGTGGTAACAAAAAACATCTTTGCCTGATGCTGAAAAGATAAAACAGGCAGGGCAGGTATTCCTGGAAAGGGAATTCTGTAAATGTGGCATCCTCTCTGAAAAGGCTTTCCCTATGGTTGCCATCTACCTCTCATGAAAAGGGGAGGCTTGCTTGCTGACTTAAATAGTTGGCCTGATGGATGTCCTTTAGGAACCCAGTACTCAAAACGGTTTATGGTTTGGGAAATTTGCATCAATACCTTGAATTCTGCTTGGAAACAAACCAGCTGGTGAAGTTTTAAGCCTAATGTTGTAATGCCTGTAGTTTGGTAGCTGTATTCTGTACCATCAGTAGCTATCATGCAAGTCTTCAGATGCAGTTCCACATATAATTCATTATAGTAAAAAATACTGGGTGGTTTATCAGAGTATGGAGAATAGCTAGGCTCTCTCTGTCCAAGCCAGACAATGGCTGGTACAGCGCACTCAGCTAATGAAAGGTACTATGTACCACAAGACACAAGATCCATAAACACACCCAGACTGAATCTTATCCTATAGGGTGGAGTGAAAACCCATCTCCCTGAGCAAATAAACTATCTGTGCCCAGAACCTCTGTTTTGTTAAGATTATTTAGTGCTCATCTAGCCTATCACAGCATTTCAGTGATATACATACGGACTCCAAATCACTTCTGTTTATACCACACAGTAACAAGTCATCACATGTCTTAAAAACAGCTTTTGAATATCAGGTACGTATAAAATTCTAACCCCATCCCCAGTGTTTGAAGGCTGAGCACTTGTAGTTGACTCTGCTGGCATTGAGTCACACGGCTAGTTGTGACGGGTGCTACCCAGGTGGGCAGAAGCTATCTCCAGTAGTAAGCCCTGAAGTGGTAAGCATCACAGGGGTGGGGTACTGGCAGTTTTAGAGCCAAAGCCTTATGCATCCTTGGGCCCCACAGTTGTGCCAGCCTGGAGATGTCATGAAGAATTTCAAGAAACCATTCTCTCCACTTTTCAGCCCGGCTGGCATGAGCCAACAGTGTTTGGGATGTGGTGGTGTATCTACCATGTTTTTCTTCCAGTCCCACTTAAGATTGCTCTGCTAGAGACTTCGCACCTGTCAAACCTTGAGGTATGCTTGTAGTCAGGTGTGCCAACTTGAATAAAATAGGGGGGCCATTACATGGCGCGCACACACCATTTGAATGGCAATGCCCATCAACTTTGCAGAGGTGTGATGCCCTCAAATATTTTATTTGGGGAGGCGAATGGGTCCTCGGTCCCTAGAAGTTGGCTCCTATGCTTCCAGTACTTAAGTGTTCATATGTATTACATATCCAGGTGTTTGAAACAAAACATGAAAGTTTGCCTTCATGCACTGATTGTAGACTTTTTAAAAAAGTTTCAAAAGGTCAGTAAGCTTGTGCAATTTCCACATTAATGTGAAATAAATTAGCAGGACTTTAGTGTATGAGTTCTGCTTTTAACAATTGGTTAATGAGTTTTGAAATGTTAGACTTTGTATGTGTAAGAGCTGCTTTACATCTAATGTATGGAAATGATAAATATGCTGTGGCATGCGATTGGTTGCTGGGTAAAAGCAGTCATAAGACCAAAACATGCCTCACTACTTAAATTAAATGGTATAAAACAATAAAGCCACACATGTAACTTAAGAACAAGACAGAATCTGAGTATTAGTTGTGGTTGTATGATTAATCTGTATGTTTTATTTGGTTTTTTTGTGGGGGGGGGGAAATTGTGCTTAAGACTCATGAAGAAAGGAATCTATATAGCAGTGATCGCGAACCTTTTAGACACCGAGTGCCCAAACTGCAACCCAAAACCCATTTATTTAGCGCAAAGTGCCAATATGGCAATTTAATCTGTATATCTCATTTTTTTCTGTGTGTTTCACGTTTCTTCTTTATGACTGTTGTAATAAATAATTCTTCATAAAAGTCATTGCATTACACTCTTCATTAAATTATCTTTCCATTTATATATAATTTATGGTATAACTCAGTGCTTTTTTTCCTTAAAAAAAATGTTTAGGGGTAGTCTTATTTTGACTCAAGAAAATCACCAGGGGGAAAATACCGTATTTTTCGTCCCATAGGACGCACCTAGTTTTTTTTGGGGGGGGGGGAGATAAAGGGGAAAAAATTTCCTTCCCCCCCCCAAAAAAAAACCAGGTCGGGGAAACCAAACCAGGTCAGGGAACAGCGGTATGGCAGCGCTCCGCCTCCCTGCTGTCCCCCGAGCTTGTGGGGCTGGCGCCGGGGAGAAGTGCGCTTCTCCCCAGCACCAGCCTCCAAACCAGGTCAGGGAACAGCGGTATGGCGGCGCTCCGCCTCCCCACTGTCCCCCAAGCTTGTGGGGCTGCGGATGTCTGCGTGGGGCGCACTGCTTCAGGGCGTCCCGCGCGCCAGACAGCAGGCTGCTATACACAGCCTAGGGAGCCCTGCGGGAACTCCCGCGGGCTCCCCAGGCTTGCTGATAGCTTCCTGAAGCCTGGAGAGCGAGAGGAGTCAGTGCGCACCGACCCCTCTCACTCTCCAAGCTTCAGTGAAAGCCTGTATTCACCCCATAGGACGCATACAGATTTCCCCTTCATTTTTGGAGGGGGAAAATGCATCCTATAAGGCGAAAAATACGGTAAATACAGTTCAAACTGGGAAAAATACTGTTCAAATTGGGAAAAATAAATACAGTGGTACCTCAGTTTTCGAACAACTTAGTTCTTGAACTACTGGGAACCTGAACCTGTTCCAATTTTGGAACTTTTTGGAAGCTGAGGAGCCCCGGCTGCCTTCAGGTGGTGCAGGGACTCTCACATGCAGCTTCCAGGCTGCCTCTACCTTTCCCAACCCCAGCAACTATTCCGCCTGGCTGCCTTCACAGGTTTGCAGGGGATCTGATGCAGTGGGCTCCTTTAAACTACTCCCTTGAGGGGAGCGCAGCCATGAACCCCTCAACGAGCCTGCACCTCCCCAGCTGAGCAGCCCCGATCCAGCTCCTATTCCCATGCAAGCAGCAACGCTGCCTAGCAGAGCAGCCCAATCCCACTCCTACTTGCCTGCAAGCAGGAGTGGAGGCAGGGATCTCTCAGAAGTGGAGCAGGCAGGGTGGGGGGCGACATCCCTTGCCTGCTCGCTTGCCGCCTGGGCTGGGGGCCGCCGGGCTGCATTCAAAATAAAAGCTGAAATTCCAGAAAACCACAAAGCCAACAAACTTGCAACTTGTGAAAAAGCAGCAACACAACAAAATGAAAAAAGCAAACCAACTGTAAATGAATCAAAATCACAAGAAAACAAAACAACACTGACCCTAACCCTAACCCAGTCCTCTCCTCACTCCTCCCCTACCCCTGGCTAGGAAGCTATGGCACTAGGGCTGCAGGCTTTGGATTCGCGTGCGAGCCCTCCCCCACCCCCAGCACGGAAGCTATGGCCCTGCTGGGGTGCGCATGCCCACAGAGAGGGTTCTGAGTGCCCTCTCTGGCATGCGTGCCATAGGTTTGCCACCACTGCTATATAGTCTAGCTGATCACTGCCTGTAAGGTTTGCTGGAAGCACAGTAGTGAGTGTCGGGTGCCTAATAGGACTTCTTTAGCGATCACTAGGATTTAAGGCTGTAGCAGCTACCCATGGAATTGGACAAAATGCTGTTTTTCAAATATCCCAGCTGGACACAATCCTTACATGCACTGAAGGTTTGTATAACTTTAATCTTGCAAATTTTGGATTTATTTTTTTTAATACTTTGTTTGGGGGTGTTAAATATTAGTGATTTTTTTCTTAGTGCTGAGATCAAGTTAGGACTTGCGAGAAACTTTTCTGAAGCACTAAACAGGAATGGGCCTCAGGTACGTAAGAGATCCATGCCCACTCAGATTTGTACAACTTGGGCTCAGTTTACACATTGAGGTGTGAGAGCTTGCTGGTTGCTTACAAGCTATTGGGGATGGGCTCCCTTCTGTCAATTTGCAAGCCCTGAATAGAAGCCCTTTTGGGAACTCGTGTTTTCCACAGCTGGAGCAATAGCCTCCACGCTTGGCTAAGGCAAACAGCTGCTTTAGATCTAAACAACTAGTAGTCCAAGATGATGTGTTACTGAGACATTGGCAGCACCTCTTCCCACTTAACTCCTGCCCCTTCAGGTAGTGATGAGTTGTGAATGCTGGAATAGAGCCTTTGGTTTTAAACAGGCTGAAGGCATCCTTTCACATGCTTGGTTGCTATGTGAACCAGTTTCTGGAGGGATAACCATATTCTGCTGCAGCAAAAATTAGACTTCCTAGCGCCTTTTAAGCCTTAAATTTACTAGGAACAAGCTATATCACTGGTTCATGCAGCCTAGTGGTGTATTCTGCCTAGCAGCTCTGATTGCAAGATAGGTGTTTCCCTGGCCTGCTGTGATCCTTTAAATGGGATTAAACCTTCCACTCTGTTTTGGATGGCAAAAATAAAAAAAATTATATGGCAAGCAAGAAAACCCCCTCAGGGTATTTTCATTTTGTCTGAAATAATTTCCTTTACATACTCAGTTTTCTCAAGTTATTAAAACCTCTAGGTGCTATAGACACACACAGTTCTCAAATCCTCATCTATTTCAAATTCCTCTAGTCTTTTGCAGTATAGGAAGTAAATTTGCTTGTTCTTCAGTACATTGAAATAAAATATGCAGACTCACAAATGGATGTTTTTCCAGAGAGATGATAGAAAAGAGGAATTGTAGCATATGCACCACCCCTGCCACAGTTACCTCACAGGTTTTCATATTTTGTTTGTGGTTCTGGATCTATAGTTCATCTCCGTATATTCGCCATTAAGTAGAATAATTTTCTCTTCCTGTTACTGGTTAATCCATTGCCCCAGCTGCCAAACTAAAACACGTTTAAAACCTGGGAAGAATTTTCCTCCCTTCACACTTGCTGGAATTAAGGAATTTATGGTTGTTATATGAACGCAAACAATACAGTTGTGGACAAAGTTAGTAAAAACACACTTCTTGTAGAAGTCTGGCTTATGGACTTCGTTTAGCTCAGTACAGAATAAAAGACGAGCCTGGATGAGGCTAATGGCCCATCTAGTCCAGCATCTCCACGGTGGCAAACCAGATGCCTGAAGGAAGCCCATCAAGGGGGTCTGATCACAAGTAACCCATGTACTGCAATCAATCTGAAACCAGAATCTCTGTTACTTCAATATGTGAAATAACTATGCTTAATAGTTGCTTAAAAATGCAGTTAGCATTTGATCCGTAATTCAGAAAGTAGATTGTGACCGTAAAGCACTGTTGACAAGGACACATGTTCTGGCACTTGTAAAATACAAATTTGTAATTAAAACCCTGTTATCCCAATTCAGCCCATAAATGATAGAGCTCAACCTTTTGATAAATTGTACTTCAGTGGAGTCTCTGATCTCTCTTTGAAGCACCCCCTTTTAAGAACAGTCAAGTGTCCCATCATTAAGTAAGAAAAGGGATTAGATTCAGGATAATTTGAAGGATATCAAAGCTGCTACCCAGGATGTTAACCCCAAATTTCATCATTCAACTATGCTTATTTCCAGTTCATGTTGCCTTTCAGAAGTGGTTCAGTAACTTGTTCAACCCACTATGAAGCAGTTCAAGATACATTTCGTACAGGTAATCAAATTATTTTGAGTGCTACATGAAGTGTAAAATGAGAATATTTGAATGTTTAAAACCTGTCATTTCCTTGTACTGGTAACACACCCTACAGAAGTTTGGCATTTCACTTGACCAGAAGAAAAACAAGCACACGCTAAGCCTTGTTGGTATGCTGCCAAAAATGGTGCCCTTGTTCTCTCCCTCTCATGTAGCATTTTAGGTACTCTGCATGCAATGAAGCACTATGATGAGTGTTTCCCAGCTCCCTCTTGAAATGTCTGGCTGCCAGTGGTGGTGGGAGAAACTTGTAATAACCTATCAAATCGCAAGTGTACTTGTAACACTACAGCAGGGAGATTTTGCCATGTGAATGCTGTTTTTGGTGGGCGTACTGCTGGAGTGGGCCACCCTCAGTCTGCTTTTGTGTGTTCCCTAGAGCTATCTGACTTATTTTCCTCATACTTGTACTTGTTGTGATGAGGAGAGAAAACACTGAGTGAGAAGAGGAAGAAATATATATTACCACAACCATTTCTTGCATCCACGCACACACAAACACATTCACATTTCCCTACCTCCAAAGTAGTATGTGACACTTGAGGGGGGGAAATTGCCCACTCCTGGTGCACTTCAAAATGCATAAAACCACAAAGTTTGATAACTACTGACTTGGGGGGGGGGAATGATGAAATATTTTATTACTATTAGCTATAATTTGACCACACACTTCCTTTAGGATCCCAGGGCAACAAATAGATAGGCAGTTAAAATCTTGAAGGGATACAAAATAGTATCAGAAAAACAATTTAAAATACATAATTCACAGTACAGACAAGGAATAACATATCAGCCGTTTTCACCCTTCCTCAAAGATCCAGATAAACAAATAGGCCTTTAGCTGTCAACGGAATGATATTTGTGCAGGGAAACTAACTCTTAGGAGAAGATCCATAGGGTGCCACAGTGGAGAAAACCCTATTCCCGTGTTTTCATTTTGACAAAGCCTGTTGGTTGGAGATTTCAAGTAGGACTAAGACATCTGTAAACATTTTGATGAAATTTATGCCTACGCATATATTAGTCCCACTTGAAATCTCCCACAAGCAAACTTGATAACTGTCTGTTGCTCCTTGGAGAAGTAGGTTAAAGTCAATCTGAACTAGCTAGGTGCTTCTGATTGAAGAGACCATATTTAGTGCATCATCTGGATAGAAATTTTGGGGTCATTCCAAATTTGAATATGGTTTATTTAGATCAGGACAGCAAAATAACTACTGTATATACTCGAGTATACGCTGACCTGAATATAAGCCGAGGCACCTAATTTTAGCACAAAAAACTGGGAAAACCTACTGACTTGAGTATAATCCAGCTCACCACACCACAAACCTGGTGGTGGCAGCAGCGGTGGAGGAAGAACAAGAGCCTGAAAGGACTGAGTATAAGCCAAGGGTTTTTTTTTTCAGCATAAAAAATGTGCTGAAAAAGTCAGCTTATACTCGAGTATATATGGTAATCAGAAAGAAACAGTTTGTGCTTGGTGTGGGGAGTTGAGATAAATGCAGGATAACTCACTTTCTGAGTCCTTTTTCCAATTTCCTACAAAATACATTCTCTTTTGTCTATGTCTCTAGAGTTAGAAGAGACAAATGCTCTCTCATCCTCAAAAGAACTTCCTAACTTCCTGGGACAGTTACTGGTTTTTCTGTTTATGGATTCAGTTTCAAGACTCAACCAGTTCATCAGTGTGGGCTCCTACTTCTGGCTCAGGCCAAGAGCCAGTTTATACTTGGCAGTGTAACATGGACATGTTTTTCCTGAGCTGTTCCTACATATGTTGCGGACGGGGGGAAACATGTTTAAATCCTTCCCTATTTAAAAAAACTGCACAAAACAAATTAGCATGTTTGGGAGAAGAGTTCAGCCTATTTTTCTCCCAACACACTTATTCCCCACATACACAGTAGTACAATACTGGAAGCGCTTCCCTCAATTCTGGCAAATGTGTCACAGTTGTGGCAAAATACACACCACACAGTGTGACATAACCCATATAAAAGCCTTATTTTACATGGCACAGACAACTGCATCATTACATAATTTCCTGCTGTACAGCAGATAAAAAAACTGCAAGTGTGGGTACAGCTTTAGTATGCCAGTCTTTGGTTGTCTGCTTTCTAAACAAAGGTACAGTATCTTAAAGAAGGATCAATATACTCCGAACCATGATTTCTTGGAAACAACCCCCAATTCAAGCTTTGGTCTAACTTCAATGAATTCAATTGCTTCGTTAGCAGCAAGTGTCCATACATTTATTATAATACTTGCTGAACTTTTCAGAAGTGTGAAGAATAAAGCTGAAGTCCAGCAAACACAAGGCTGTTGGGATTATCTTCACAAACTTCTCTTATCATTCACAAGTTATCAGAAAAGAACTCTGCCTAGTTCAAACATGACCTGCAAAAGAAATAGAATTTTATTATATTTTTTTCCAAGTGTTTTCATTGGTAATGAAAGTCAACAGCTTCAAACTCTTCCTTACAGTGGTATTTAAAACCACCCTTAAAAACACACACACACCCTAATGCTAACTAATACAAATAGGGCCCCTTACTCCAGCAGAAGCAATCTGTTCAGCAGCTAAAGTGATATTAAGGCAAAGGGATGGTTAACATTTTCATAAGTGACGGAAGATTCTAATGTTGCTCACTCACCCATATAAGCCTGGTGGCTAGAAAGATAAAGAAACAGCACTATTCATGCAAGCAAAGGCCTCTGTAAGTCAGAGGTCGGCAGGTGGGGAGGGGATAGGATGACAGCATAACAGCCCTCTTTCAGACACTGACTTATAAGGTGAACAGCTCCTTTCATCAGCAGCTACTACTTGAGTTGCTATTCAAAGTCTTTTGCTTTGCTCTCGCACTTGCACCTCAGTGTGTGGAGACTGACTGGGGCTCTGATTTTGCACATAGCAGTTCCTTAACTGGAGGGAACAGTTCTCAGCCACTGCTTGACTTAACAGGTGTAACTGCTGTTGCTTGCCCCCAGAAACCAAATGCATTTGTAGTTTGCAAAATAAAAAGTACACAAATTCCAGTAACACAGGAAGTAATTACGGATCAATATGCATTCTCAACTTAGAAATGCATCATGTGACATAGAAAACAGTGTAGACAATGTAACTTGTGGCTTCCAGGGCATGAATACACTTGGCACTTGAACTACATGCAGGTTACATACCATCCCATGATGGAATTTTGTGATGTGAAGTAGTCCTAGATGACTAATTTTGATTTCTTATTCTTACATATAGGTAAAAATTATACTGGTGCAGTGTGGTGGCCAAGTTGCTTGTTCAAATCGCATTTAATCAAAGTCCCTATTCTGTCAGTTTCAGTTCGGCATTTATGATTTAGGGATAATACTGGCCTACTTTATAGTTCTGTTGCCAGAATCATCAAAATAATGTGTGTGAAGCATTTTGAACACTAGAGAGTGCTATATCTACATAAATTCCTAGAGGATATTTACAAACTTCTCCCCAACTTTCCCGCATCATGTTTAATTAAATTGAAATTGTATCGAGACATGATTCGGTGAACTTGCTAACATTATAGGAAGTGATATACTGATTGTACTCACAAGGAAAGAGCTCAACAAAACTCTTTGTTTCAACAAAGCTGTTAAGTTCATACTAACACTGCACAGCAGCGCATTGTTGCAGACTTACCTCTATGGTGATGAGTATCACTATCATCCACTCTAAACGCAAGGCATGTTTTTCACTCAAATGATTTCTCATCAAATCTGTCAGCTCTGTGCAGTGCTGGAGCTTTTCATTCACCACCTGCAATAGAGGAACTGATACTTCAGAAATCCTTGGGTAAACAACTTGTTCAAGGTATTCTCACCTAAACAGCTTATCCAACTGAATGGGCTTCATGAACATACTGAAGTTTGATGAACTATACCAGAACTGATGTTTCTATCAATGAATGCAGCAGAGCACCCAACACCATAAAGTTAGCATTAGGAGTTTTGACATCTCAGTGTTAGCAGATTTATTAAAGTGGTTTACAAATATAGACCACAATGACTACATCAGCTTGAACTTTGTTCATTAATAGTTACTAAAATTGAAAAGTTTCTAAAGTTTTGGGTTTAAGTAATGGAAGATGAAGGCAAAATCCAACTCAATCCAGTGCAAAGCGCCAACTTGTAAAGGATTCCCATAGTCTTAACTAAACTATAATTTCTCCTCCCCTACATGCATGTGTGCATAAGCATGGGATAGCTGCAAACCATGAAGAATGAATTAGAAATGACTGCATTCCTCTCATATCTCCATCAAACCCTGTCTGTTCAATCAAGTGACAATCAAGCTGGAATGCCCTAACTGTGCAACATATTTTCAAAATAATGCCCCTTTCAAATGCATTTTAGCAAAAAGAGTGCAATTTTGGACTCTTATCACCTGGAGGGCAAAAATCAGCACTTCCCCAAAACTTTGTTTACATAATACAGCGTCAACCTCTCATTAGGCTCCTAGTTCTTACCAATGGAGACCCTTTTTCAAACCAAGTACCAGCCACATAGGAATCAAAGAAACTCACTAATGCAAGACTTGTACGGGCCTGCCAGAGTTTTCACAGGCAGCTATGTAGCCACACCTATCAGCAGGAACAGCAGTTAATAGATTTTCAAAAGATTCATTGTGATAAGAAGATTAATATCCTTTAGGAGAGAAAACCTGGCTTCGTGGGAAGGACTGATCACACTGGGGATGGCATAATAATACAGTGGTACCTTGGGTTACAGACGCTTCAGGTTACAGATGCCGCTAACACAGAAATAGTACCTCGGGTTAAGAAATTTGCTTCAGGATGAGAACAGAAATCGCGCAGTGGTGGCAGGAGACCCATTAGCTAAAGTGGCACCTCAGGTTAAGAACAGTTTCAGTTTAAGAATGGACCTCCAGAACAAATTAAGTTCTTAACCTGAGGTACCACTATAATGGGGGATGAGCTTGCTATATGAGAAAACTATACTGCAATTAACAAAATTAAATACAATACCAGCAAGCCAGCTCTGAGTAGGAATGGGGGGAAAAAACCTGGGCATATTACCCAAGAGAAAGAGAGAATAAGATTTCCAAATAGCTAGTTCCACCTTGCTAAGAAAGCAAACAGAATACCAGTTTCCTACAGGGATTGGGTTTTTTTTCTTTGTTTAAAATTAATGGCATGAAGCCCCAAACCATGTAATGTTCTGCATGTGCACTGCCCCATGGAAGCCCTTTGCTCCTAGAAAAGCTGCTCCCAAAATTTGGTGGAACCTCTGGAAATGGCCTGTAAAGACTTCACCCTGTGAAGTGGGAAGAATCAACAATCCCGCAGCCAATACTAGGCAAAAGTATCTTCTAACTACACATAATAATATAATAATAATACATTTTATTTATATCCCGCCCTCCCCAGCTGAAGCCGGGCTCAGGGCGGCTAACAACAATAAAATAATACAACATTCTAAAATCATTTCATTATAAAATTAATTCAAATCAAATTGATGGCAACCATTAGGCCAAAGTTCT
>NW_028112838.1:10000-15000 GCF_964234715.1 Podarcis melisellensis
TTAGGGTTAGGGTTAGGGTTAGGGTTAATGAACAACGCAAGAACAATCCAAGATTAGGGTTAGGGTTAGGGTTAGGGTTAGGGTTAGGGTTAGGTTTAAGGTTAGGGTTAGGGTTAGGGTTAGGGTTAGGGTTAGGGTTAGGGTTAGGGTTAGGGTGAATGAACACCGCAAGAGCAATCCAAGATTAGGGTTAGGGTAAGGGTAAGGGTTAGGGTTAGGGTTAGGGTTAGGGTTAGGGTGAATGAACACCGCAAGAACAATCCAAGATTAGGGTTAGGGTTAGGGTTAGGGTTAGGGTTAGGGTTAGGGTTAGGGTTAGGGTTAGGGTTAGGATGAATGAACACCACAAGAACAATCCAAGATTAGGGGTAGGGTTAGGGTTAGGGTTAGGGTTAGGGTTAGGGTTAGGGTTAGGGTTAGGGTTAATGAACAACGCAAGAACAATCCAAGATTAGGGTTAGGGTTAGGGTTAGGGTTAGAGTTAGGGTTAGGGTGAATGAACACCGCAAGAACAATCCAAGATTAGGGTTAGGGTTAGGGTTAGGGTTAGGGTTAGGGTTAGGGTTAAGGTTAGGGTTAGGGTTAGGGTTAGGGTTAGGGTTAGGGTTAGGGTTAGGGTTAGGGTTAGGGTTAGGGTTAGGGTTAGGGTTAGGGTTAGGGTTAGGGTTAGGGTTAGGGTTAGGGTGAATGAACACCGCAAGAACAATCCAAGAATAGGGTTAGGGTTAGGGTTACGGTTACGGTTAGGGTTAGTGTTAGGGTTAGGGTTAGGGTTAGGGTTAGGGTTAGGGTTAGGGTTAGGGTTAGGGTTAGAGTTAGGGTTAGGGTTAGGGTTAGGGTTAGGGTTAGGATGAATGTACACTACAAGAACAATCCAAGATTAGGGTTAGGGTTAGGGTTAGGGTTAGGGTTAGGGTTAGGGTTAGGGTTAGGGTTAGGGTTAGGGTTGGGTTAGGGTTAGGGTTAGGGTTAGGGTGAATGAACACCACAAGAACAATCCAAGTATAGGGTTAGGGTTAGGGTTAGGGTTAGGGTTAGGGTTAGGGTTAGGGTTAGGGGTAGGGTTAGGGTTAGGGTTAGGGTTAGGGTTAGGGTTAGGGTTAGGGTTAGAGTGAATGAACGCCGGAAGAACAATCCAAGAATAGGGTTAGGGTTAGGGTTAGGGTTAGGGTTAGGGTTAGGGTTAGGGTTAGGGTTAGGGTTAGGGTTAGGGTTAGGGTTAGGGTTAGGGTTAGAGTTAGGGTTAGGGTTAGGTTTAGGATGAATGAACACCGCAAGAACAATCCAAGATTAGGGTTAGGGTTAGTGTTAGTGTTAGTGTTAGGGTTAGGGTTAGGGTTAGGGTTAGGGTTAGGGTTAGGGTGAATGAACACCGCAAGAACAATCCAAGATTAGGGTTAGGGTTAGGGTTAGGGTTAGGGTTAGGGTTAGGGTTAGGGTTAGGGTTAGGGTTAGGGTTAGGGTTAGGATGAATGAACACCACAAGAACAATCCAAGATTAGGGGTAGGGTTAGGGTTAGGGTTAGGGTTAGGGTTAGGGTTAGGGTTAGGGTTAGGGTTAGAGTTAGGGTTAGGGTTAGGGTTAGGGTTAGGGTGAATGAACACCGCAAGAACAATCCAAGAATAGGGTTAGGGTTACGGTTAGCGTTAGGGTTAGCGTTAGGGTTAGGGTTAGGGTTAGGGTTAGGGTAAGGGTTAGGGTTAGGGTTAGGGTTAGGGTTAGGGTTAGGGTTAGGGTTAGGATGAATGAACACCACAAGAACAATCCATGATTAGGGTTAGCGTTAGGGTTAGGGTTGGGGTTAGGGTTGGGGTTAGGGTTAGGGTTAGGGTTAGGGTTAGGGTTAGGGTTAGGGTTAGGGTTAGGTTTAGGATGAATGAACACCGTAAGAACAATCCAAGATAAGGGTTAGGGTTAGGGTTAGGGTTAGGGTTAGGGTTAGGGTTAGGGTTAGGGTTAGGGTTAGGGTTAGGGTTAGGGTTAGGGTTAGGGTTAGGATGAATGAACACTACAAGAACAATCCAAGATTAGGGTTAGGGTTAGGGTTAGGGTTAGGGTTAGGGTTAGGGTTAGGGTTAGGGTTAGGGTGAATGAACACCGCAAGAACAATCCAAGAATAGGGATAGGGTTAGGGTTAGGGTTAGGGTTAGGGTTAGGGTTAGGGTTAGGGTTAGGGTTAGGGTTAGGGTTAGGGTTAGGGTTGGGTTAGGGTTAGGGTTAGGGTGAATGAACACCACAAGAACAATCCAAGTATAGGGTTAGGGTTAGAGTTAGGGTTAGGGTTAGGGTTAGGGTTAGGGTTAGGGTTAGGGTTAGGGTTAGTGTTAGGGTTAGGGTTAGGGTTAGGGTTAGGGTTAGAGTGAATGAACACCGGAAGAACAATCCAAGAATAGGGTTAGTGTTAGGGTTAGGGTTAGGGTTAGAGTTAGGGTTAGGGTTAGGGTTAGGTTTAGGATGAATGAACACCGCAAGAACAATCCAAGATTAGGGTTAGGGTTAGTGTTAGGGTTAGGGTTAGGGTTAGGGTTAGGGTTAGGGTTAGGGTGAATGAACACCGCAAGAACAATCCAAGATTAGGGTTAGGGTTAGGGTTAGGGTTAGGGTTAGGGTTAGGGTTAGGATGAATGAACACCGCAAGAACAATCCAAGATTAGGGGTAGGGTTAGGGTTAGGGTTAGGGTTAGGGTTAGGGTTAGGGTTAGGGTTAGGGTTAGTTTTAGGGTTAGGGTTAGGGTTAGAGTTAGGGTTAGGGTTAGGGTTAGGGTTAGGGTTAGGATGAATGAACACCGCAAGAACAATACAAGATAAGGGTTAGTGTTAGTGTTAGGGTTAGGGTTAGGGTTAGGGTTAGGGTTAGGGTTAGGATGAATGAACACCGCAAGAACAATCCAAGATTAGGGTTAGGGTTAGGGTTAGGGTTAGGGTTAGGGTTAGGGTTAGGGTTAGGGTTAGGGTTAGGGTTAGGGTTAGGGTTAGGGTTAGGGTTAGGGTTAGGATGAATGAACACCGGAAGAACAATCCAAGATTAGGGTTAGGGTTAGGGTTAGGGTTAGGGTTAGGGTTAGGGTTAGGGTTAGGGTTAGGATGAATGAACACTACAAGAACAATCCAAGATTAGGGTTAGGGTTAGGGTTAGGGTTAGGGTTAGGGTTAGGGTTAGGGTTAGGGTTAGGATGAATGAACACTACAAGAACAATCCAAGATTAGGGTTAGGGTTAGGGTTAGGGTTAGGGTTAGGGTTAGGGTTAGGGTTAGGGTTAGGGTTAGGCTTAGGGTTAGGGTTAGGGTTAGGGTTAGGGTTAGGGTTAGGGTTAGGTTTAGGATGAATGAACACCGCAAGAACAATCCAAGATTAGGGTTAGGGTTAGGGTTAGGGTTAAGGTTAGGATGAATGAACACTACAAGAACAATCCAAGATTAGGGTTAGGGTTAGGGTTAGGGTAAGGGTTAGGGTTAGGGTTAGGGTTAGGGTTAGCTTTAGGGTTAGGGTTAGGGTTAGGGTTAGGGTTAGGGTTAGGATGAATGAACATCGCAAGAACAATCCAAGATTAGGGTTAGGGTTAGGGTTAGGGTTAGGGTTAGGGTTAGGGTTAGGGTTAGGGTTAGGGTTAGGGTTAGGGTTAGGATGAATGAACACTACAAGAACAATCCAAGATTAGGGTTAGGGTTAGGGTTAGGGTTAGGGTTAGGGTTAGGGTTAGGGTTAGGGTTAGGGTTAGGGTTAGGGTTAGGGTTAGGATGAATGAACACTACAAGAACAATCCAAGATTAGGGTTAGGGTTAGGGTTAGGGTTAGGGTTAGGGTTAGGGTTAGGGTTAGGGTTAGGGTTAGGGTTAGGGTTTGGTTTAGGATGAATGAACACCGCAAGAACAATCCAAGATTAGGGTTAGGGTTAGGGTTAAGGTTAGGATGAATGAACACTACAAGAACAATCCAAGATTAGGGTTAGGGTTAGGGTTAGGGTTAGGGTTAGGGTTAGGGTTAGGGTTAGGGTTAGGGTTAGGGTTAGGGTGAATGAACACCGCAAGAACAATCCAAGATTAGGGTTAGGGTTAGGGTTAGGGTTAGGGTTAGGGTTAGGGTTAGGGTTAGGGTTAGGGTTAGGGTTAGGGTTAGGGTTAGGGTTAGGATGAATGAACACCACAAGAACAATCCAAGATTAGGGTTAGGGTTAGGGTTAGGGTTAGGGTTAGGGTTAGGGTTAGGGTGAATGAACACCGCAAGAACAATCCAAGAATAGGGTCAGGGTTAGGGTTAGGGTTAGGGTTAGGGTTAGGGTTAGGATTAGGGTTGGGGTTAGAGTTAGGGTTAGGGTTAGGGTTAGGATGAATGAACACTACAAGAACAATCCAAGATTAGGGTTAGGGTTAGGGTTAGGGTTAGGGTTAGGGTTAGGGTTAGGGTTAGGGTTAGGGTTAGGGTGAATGAACACCGCAAGAACAATCCAAGAATAGGGTTAGGGTTAGGGTTAGGGTTAGGGTTAGGGTTAGGGTTAGGGTTAGGGTTAGGGTTAGGGTTAGGGTTAGGGTTAGGGTTAGGGTTAGAGTGAATGAACACCGGAAGAACAATCCAAGAATAGGCTTAGGCTTAGGGTTAGGGTTAGGGTTAGGGTTAGGGTTAGAGTTAGGTTTAGGGTTAGGGTTAGGGTTAGGGTTAGAGTTAGGGTTAGGGTTAGGTTTAGGATGAATGAACACCGCAAGAACAATCCAAGATTAGGGTTAGGGTTAGGGTTAGGATGAATGAACACTACAAGAACAATCCAAGATTAGGGTTAGGGTTAGTGTTAGCGTTAGGATGAATGAACACTACAAGAACAATCCAAGATTAGGGTTAGGGTTAGGGTTAGGGTTAGGGTTAGGGTTAGGGTTAGGGTTAGGGTTAGGGTTAGGGTTAGGGTTAGGTTTAGGATGAATGAACACCGCAAGAACAATCCAAGATTAGGGTTAGGGTTAGGGTTAGGGTTAGGGTTAGGATGAATGAACACTATAAGAACAATCC
>NW_028112838.1:17500-20000 GCF_964234715.1 Podarcis melisellensis
TAGGGTTAGGGTTAGGGTTAGGGTTAGGGTTAGGGTTAGGGTTAGGGTTAGGGTTAGAGTTAGGGTTAGGGTTAGGGTTAGGGTTAGGGTTAGGGTTAGGATGAATGTACACTACAAGAACAATCCAAGATTAGGGTTAGGGTTAGGGTTAGGGTTAGGGTTAGGGTTAGGGTTAGGGTTAGGGTTAGGGTTAGGGTTAGGGTTAGGGTTAGGGTTAGGGTTAGGGTTAGGGTTAGGGTTAGGGTTGGGTTAGGGTTAGGGTTAGGGTTAGAGTGAATGAACGCCGGAAGAACAATCCAAGAATAGGGTTAGGGTTAGGGTTAGGGTTAGGGTTAGGGTTAGAGTTAGGGTTAGGGGTAGGGTTAGGGTTAGGGTTAGGGTTAGGGTTAGGGTTAGGGTTAGGGTTAGGGTTAGGGTTAGGGTTAGGGTTAGAGTGAATGAACGCCGGAAGAACAATCCAAGAATAGGGTTAGGGTTAGGGTTAGGGTTAGGGTTAGGGTTAGGGTTAGGGTTAGGGTTAGGGTTAGGGTTAGGGTTAGGGTTAGGGTTAGGGTTAGAGTTAGGGTTAGGGTTAGGTTTAGGATGAATGAACACCGCAAGAACAATCCAAGATTAGGGTTAGGGTTAGTTTTAGTGTTAGTGTTAGGGTTAGGGTTAGGGTTAGGGTTAGGGTTAGGGTGAATGAACACCGCAAGAACAATCCAAGATTAGGGTTAGGGTTAGGGTTAGGGTTAGGGTTAGGGTTAGGGTTAGGGTTAGGGTTAGGGTTAGGATGAATGAACACCACAAGAACAATCCAAGATTAGGGTTAGGGTTAGGGTTAGGGTTAGGGTTAGGGTTAGGGTTAGGGTTAGGGTTAGGGTTAGAGTTAGGGTTAGGGTTAGGGTTAGGGTTAGGGTTAGGGTTAGGGTTAGGATGAATGAACACCACAAGAACAATCCATGATTAGGGTTAGCGTTAGGGTTAGGGTTGGGGTTAGGGTTGGGGTTAGGGTTGGGTTAGGGTTAGGGTTAGGGTTAGGGTTAGGGTTAGGGTAAGGGTTAGGGTTAGGGTTAGGGTTAGGGTTAGGGTTAGGGTTAGGGTTAGGGTTAGGGTTAGGGTTAGGATGAATGAACACCACAAGAACAATCCATGATTAGGGTTAGCGTTAGGGTTAGGGTTGGGGTTAGGGTTGGGGTTAGGGTTGGGTTAGGGTTAGGGTTAGGGTTAGGGTGAATGAACACCACAAGAACAATCCAAGTATAGGGTTAGGGTTAGGGTTAGGGTTAGGGTTAGGGTTAGGGTTAGGGGTAGGGTTAGGGTTAGGGTTAGGGTTAGGGTTAGGGTTAGGGTTAGGGTTAGGGTTAGGGTTAGGGTTAGAGTGAATGAACGCCGGAAGAACAATCCAAGAATAGGGTTAGGGTTAGGGTTAGGGTTAGGGTTAGGGTTAGGGTTAGGGTTAGGGTTAGGGTTAGGGTTAGGGTTAGGGTTAGGGTTAGGGTTAGGGTTAGAGTTAGGGTTAGGGTTAGGTTTAGGATGAATGAACACCGCAAGAACAATCCAAGATTAGGGTTAGGGTTAGGGTTAGGGTTAGGGTTAGGGTTAGGGTTAGGGTTAGGGTTAGGGTTAGGGTTAGGGTGAATGAACACCGCAAGAACAATCCAAGATTAGGGTTAGGGTTAGGGTTAGGGTTAGGGTTAGGGTTAGGGTTAGGGTTAGGGTTAGGATGAATGAACACCACAAGAACAATCCAAGATTAGGGTTAGGGTTAGGGTTAGGGTTAGGGTTAGGGTTAGGGTTAGGGTTAGGGTTAGAGTTAGGGTTAGGGTTAGGGTTAGGGTTAGGGTGAATGAACACCGCAAGAACAATCCAAGAATAGGGTTAGGGTTACGGTTAGCGTTAGGGTTAGCGTTAGGGTTAGGGTTAGGGTTAGGGTTAGGGTTAGGGTAAGGGTTAGGGTTAGGGTTAGGGTTAGGGTTAGGATGAATGAACACCACAAGAACAATCCATGATTAGGGTTAGCGTTAGGGTTAGGGTTGGGGTTAGGGTTGGGGTTAGGGTTAGGGTTAGGGTTAGGGTTAGGGTTAGGGTTAGGGTTAGGGTTAGGTTTAGGATGAATGAACACCGTAAGAACAATCCAAGATTAGGGTTAGGGTTAGGGTTAGGGTTAGGGTTAGGGTTAGGGTTAGGGTTAGGGTTAGGGTTAGGGTTAGGGTTAGGGTTGGGTTAGGGTTAGGGTTAGGGTGAATGAACACCACAAGAACAATCCAAGTATAGGGTTAGGGTTAGGGTTAGGGTTAGGGTTAGGGTTAGGGTTAGGGTTAGGGTTAGGGTTAGGGTTAGGGTTAGGGTTAGGGTTAGGGTTAGTGTTAGGGTTAGGGTTAGGGTTAGGGTTAGGGTTAGAGTGAATGAACACCGGAAGAACAATCCAAGAATAGGGTTAGTGTTAGGGTTAGGGTTAGGGTTAGAGTTAGGGTTAGGGTTAGGGTTAGGTTTAGGATGAATGAACACCGCAAGAACA
>NW_028112838.1:25000-27078 GCF_964234715.1 Podarcis melisellensis
GGTTAGGGTTAGGGTTAGGGTTAGGGTTAGGGTTAGGGTTAGGGTTAGGGTTAGGGTTGGGTTAGGGTTAGGGTTAGGGTGAATGAACACCACAAGAACAATCCAAGTATAGGGTTAGGGTTAGGGTTAGGGTTAGGGTTAGGGTTAGGGTTAGGGTTAGGGGTAGGGTTAGGGTTAGGGTTAGGGTTAGGGTTAGGGTTAGGGTTAGGGTTAGGGTTAGGGTTAGAGTGAATGAACGCCGGAAGAACAATCCAAGAATAGGGTTAGGGTTAGGGTTAGGGTTAGGGTTAGGGTTAGGGTTAGGGTTAGGGTTAGGGTTAGGGTTAGGGTTAGGGTTAGAGTTAGGGTTAGGGTTAGGGTTAGGTTTAGAATGAATGAACACCGCAAGAACAATCCAAGATTAGGGTTAGGGTTAGTGTTAGTGTTAGTGTTAGGGTTAGGGTTAGGGTTAGGGTTAGGGTTAGGGTTAGGGTGAATGAACACCGCAAGAACAATCCAAGATTAGGGTTAGGGTTAGGGTTAGGGTTAGGGTTAGGGTTAGGGTTAGGGTTAGGATGAATGAACACCACAAGAACAATCCAAGATTAGGGTTAGGGTTAGGGTTAGGGTTAGGGTTAGGGTTAGGGTTAGAGTTAGGGTTAGGGTTAGGGTTAGGGTGAATGAACACCGCAAGAACAATCCAAGAATAGGGTTAGGGTTACGGTTAGCGTTAGGGTTAGCGTTAGGGTTAGGGTTAGGGTTAGGGTTAGGGTAAGGGTTAGGGTTAGGGTTAGGGTTAGGGTTAGGATGAATGAACACCACAAGAACAATCCATGATTAGGGTTAGCGTTAGGGTTAGGGTTGGGGTTAGGGTTGGGGTTAGGGTTAGGGTTAGGGTTAGGGTTAGGGTTAGGGTTAGGGTTAGGGTTAGGGTTAGGGTTAGGGTTAGGGTTAGGGTTAGGTTTAGGATGAATGAACACCGTAAGAACAATCCAAGATTAGGGTTAGGGTTAGGGTTAGGGTTAGGGTTAGGGTTAGGGTTAGGGTTAGGGTTAGGGTTAGGGTTAGGGTTAGGGTTAGGGTTAGGGTTAGGGTTAGGGTTAGGATGAATGAACACTACAAGAACAATCCAAGATTAGGGTTAGGGTTAGGGTTAGGGTTAGGGTTAGGGTTAGGGTTAGGGTTAGGGTGAATGAACACCGCAAGAACAATCCAAGAATAGGGATAGGGTTAGGGTTAGGGTTAGGGTTAGGGTTAGGGTTAGGGTTAGGGTTAGGGTTAGGGTTAGGGTTAGGGTTAGGGTTAGGGTTGGGTTAGGGTTAGGGTTAGGGTGAATGAACACCACAAGAACAATCCAAGTATAGGGTTAGGGTTAGGGTTAGGGTTAGGGTTAGGGTTAGGGTTAGGGTTAGGGTTAGGGTTAGGGTTAGTGTTAGGGTTAGGGTTAGGGTTAGGGTTAGGGTTAGAGTGAATGAACACCGGAAGAACAATCCAAGAATAGGGTTAGTGTTAGGGTTAGGGTTAGGGTTAGAGTTAGAGTTAGGGTTAGGGTTAGGGTTAGGTTTAGGATGAATGAACACCGCAAGAACAATCCAAGATTAGGGTTAGGGTTAGTGTTAGGGTTAGGGTTAGGGTTAGGGTTAGGGTTAGGGTGAATGAACACCGCAAGAACAATCCAAGATTAGGGTTAGGGTTAGGGTTAGGGTTAGGGTTAGGGTTAGGGTTAGGGTTAGGGTTAGGGTTAGGATGAATGAACACCGCAAGAACAATCCAAGATTAGGGGTAGGGTTAGGGTTAGGGTTAGGGTTAGGGTTAGGGTTAGTTTTAGGGTTAGGGTTAGAGTTAGGGTTAGGGTTAGGGTTAGGGTTAGGGTTAGGATGAATGAACACCGCAAGAACAATCCAAGATAAGGGTTAGTGTTAGGGTTAGGGTTAGGGTTAGGGTTAGGGTTAGGGTTAGGATGAATGAACACCGCAAGAACAATCCAAGATTAGGGTTAGGGTTAGGGTTAGGGTTAGGGTTAGGGTTAGGGTTAGGGTTAGGGTTAGGGTTAGGGTTAGGGTTAGGGTTAGGATGAATGAACACCGGAAGAACAATCC
>NW_028112837.1:0-2500 GCF_964234715.1 Podarcis melisellensis
CCTAACACTAACACTAACACTAACCCTTATCTTGGATTGTTCTTGCGGTGTTCATTCAACCTAACCCTAACCCTAACCCTAACCCTAACCCTAACCCTAACCCTAACCCTAACCCTAACCCTAATCTTGGATTGTTCTTGTAGTGTTCATTCATCCTAACCCTAACCCTAACCCTAACCCTAACCCTAATCTTGGATTGTTCTTGCGATGTTCATTCATCCTAAACCTAACCCTAACCCTAACTCTAACTCTAACTCTAACTCTAACTCTAACCCTAACCCTAACCCTAACCCTATCCCTAACCCTAACCCTAACCCTAACCCTAACCCTAATCTTGGATTGTTCTTGCGGTGTTCATTCACCCTAACCCTAACCCTAACCCTAACTCTAACCCTAACCCTAATCCTAACCCTAACCCTAACCCTAACCCTAACCCTAACCCTAACCCTAACCCTAACCCTAACCCTAACCCTAACCCTAACCCTAACCCTATTCTTGGATTGTTCTTCCGGTGTTCATTCACTCTAACCCTAACCCTAACCCTAACCCTAACCCTAACCCTAACCCTAACCCTAACCCTATTCTTGGATTGTTCTTGTGGTGTTCATTCACCCTAACCCTAACCCTAACCCTAACCCTAACCCTAACCCTAACCCTAATCCTAACCCTAACCCTAACCCTAACCCTAACCCTAACCCTAACCCTAACCCTAACCCTAACCCTAACCCTATTCTTGGATTGTTCTTGCGGTGTTCATTCACCCTAACCCTAACCCTAACCCTAACCCTAACCCTAACCCTAACCCTAACCCTAATCTTGGATTGTTCTTGTGGTGTTCATTCATCCTAACCCTAACCCTAACCCTAACCCTAACCCTAACCCTAACCCTAACCCTAACCCTAACCCTAACCCTAATCTTGGATTGTTCTTGCGGTGTTCATTCATCCTAAACCTAACCCTTACCCTAACCCTAACCCTAACCCTAACCCTAACCCTAACCCTAACCCTAACACTAACACTAACACTAACACTAACCCTTATCTTGGATTGTTGTTGCGGTGTTCATTCATCCTAACCCTAACTCTAACCCTAACCCTAACCCTAACCCTAACCCTAACCCTAACCCTAACCCTAACCCTAACCCTAACCCTACCCTAACCCTAACCCTAACCTAACCCTAATCTTGGATTGTTCTTGCGGTGTTCATTCATCCTAACCCTAACCCTAACCCTAACCCTAACCCTAACCCTAACCCTAACCCTAACCCTAACACTATTCTTGGATTGTTCTTGCGGTGTTCATTCACCCTAACCCTAACCCTAACCCTAACCCTAACCCTAACCCTAACCTTAACCCTTACCCTAACCCTAACCCTAACCCTAACCCTAATCTTGGATTGTTCTTGCGGTGTTCATTCATCCTAACCCTAACCCTAACCCTAACCCTAACCCTAACCCTAACCCTAACCCTAACCCTAACCCTAACCCTAACACTATTCTTGGATTGTTCTTGCGGTGTTCATTCACCCTAACCCTAACCCTAACCCTAACCCTAACCCTAACCCTAACCCTAACCCTAACCCTAATCTTGGATTGTTCTTGCGGTGTTCATTCACCCTAACCCTAACCCTAACCCTAACTCTAACCCTAACCCTAATCCTAACCCTAACCCTAACCCTAACCCTAACCCTAACCCTAACCCTAACCCTATTCTTGGATTGTTCTTCCGGTGTTCATTCACTCTAACCCTAACCCTAACCCTAACCCTAACCCTAACCCTAACCCTAACCCTAACCCTAACCCTAACCCTAACCCTAACCCTAACCCTAACCCTAACCCTAACCCTATTCTTGGATTGTTCTTGTGGTGTTCATTCACCCTAACCCTAACCCTAACCCTAACCCTAACCCTAACCCTAATCCTAACCCTAACCCTAACCCTAACCCTAACCCTAACCCTATTCTTGGATTGTTCTTGCGGTGTTCATTCACCCTAACCCTAACCCTAACCCTAACCCTAACCCTAACCCTAACCCTAACCCTAACCCTAACCCTAACCCTAACCCTAATCTTGGATTGTTCTTGTGGTGTTCATTCATCCTAACCCTAACCCTAACCCTAACCCTAACCCTAACCCTAACCCTAACCCTAACCCTAACCCTAACCCTAATCTTGGATTGTTCTTGCGGTGTTCATTCATCCTAAACCTAACCCTTACCCTAACCCTAACCCTAACCCTAACCCTAACCCTAACCCTAACCCTAACCCTAACACTAACACTAACACTAACACTAACCCTTATCTTGGATTGTTGTTGCGGTGTTCATTCATCCTAACCCTAACTCTAACCCTAACCCTAACCCTAACCCTAACCCTAACCCTAACCCTAACCCTAACCCTAACCCTAACCCTAACCCTAATCTTGGATTGTTCTTGCGGTGTTCATTCATCCTAACCCTAACCCTAACCCTAACCCTAACCCTAACCCTAACCCTAACCCTA
>NW_028112837.1:10000-17500 GCF_964234715.1 Podarcis melisellensis
TAACCCTAACCCTAACCCTAACCCTAACCCTAACCCTAACCCCAACCCCAACCCTAACCCCAACCCTTACCCTAACCCTAACCCTAATCTTGGATTGTTCTTGTGGTGTTCATTCATCCTAACCCTAACCCTAACCCTAACCCTAACCCTAACCCTAACCCTAACCCTAACCCTAACCCTAACCCTATTCTTGGATTGTTCTTGCGGTGTTCATTCACCCTAACCCTAACCCTAACCCTAATCTTGGATTGTTCTTGTGGTGTTCATTCATCCTAACCCTAACCCTAACCCTAACCCTAACCCTAACCCTTACCCTAACCCTAACCCTAACCCTAACCCTAACCCTAACCCTAACCCTAACACTAACCCTTATCTTGGATTGTTCTTGCGGTGTTCATTCAACCTAACCCTAACCCTAACCCTAACCCTAACCCTAACCCTAACCCTAACCCTAACCCTAACCCTAACCCTATTCTTGGATTGTTCTTCCGATGTTCATTCACTCTAACCCTAACCCTAACCCTAACCCTAACCCTAACCCTAACCCTAACCCTAACCCTAACCCTAACCCTAACCCCAACCCTAACCCTAACTCTAACCCTTACCCTAATCCTGGATTGTTCTTGTGGTGTTCACTCATCCTAACCCTAACCCTAACCCTAACCCTAACCCTAACCCTAACCCTAACCCTAACCCTAACCCTAACCCTAACCCTAACCCTAACCCTAACCCTAATCTTGGATTGTTCTTGTAGTGTTCATTCATCCTAACCCTAACCCTAACCCTAACCCTAACCCTAACCCTAACCCTAACCCTAACCCTAACCCCAACCCTAACCCTAACCCCAACCCTTACCCTAACCCTAACCCTAATCTTGGATTGTTCTTGTGGTGTTCATTCATCCTAACCCTAACCCTAACCCTAACCCTAACCCTAACCCTAACCCTAACCCTATTCTTGGATTGTTCTTGCGGTGTTCATTCACCCTAACCCTAACCCTAACCCTAATCTTGGATTGTTCTTGTGGTGTTCATTCATCCTAACCCTAACCCTAACCCTAACCCTAACCCTAACCCTAACCCTAACCCTAACCCTTACCCTAACCCTAACCCTAACCCTAACCCTAACCCTAACCCTAACACTAACACTAACCCTTATCTTGGATTGTTCTTGCGGTGTTCATTCAACCTAACCCTAACCCTAACCCTAACCCTAACCCTAACCCTAACCCTAACCCTAACCCTAACCCTAACCCTAACCCTAACCCTAATCTTGGATTGTTCTTGTAGTGTTCATTCATCCTAACCCTAACCCTAACCCTAACCCTAACCCTAATCTTGGATTGTTCTTGCGGTGTTCATTCATCCTAAACCTAACCCTAACCCTAACTCTAACTCTAACTCTAACCCTAACCCTAACCCTAACCCTAACCCTAACCCTAACCCAAACCCTAACCCTAACCCTAACCCTAACCCTATTCTTGGATTGTTCTTCCGGTGTTCATTCACTCTAACCCTAACCCTAACCCTAACCCTAACCCTATTCTTGGATTGTTCTTGTGGTGTTCATTCACCCTAACCCTAACCCTAACCCTAACCCTAACCCTAATCCTAACCCTAACCCTAACCCTAACCCTAACCCTAATCTTGGATTGTTCTTGTAGTGTTCATTCATCCTAACCCTAACCCTAACCCTAACCCTAACCCTAACCCTAACCCTAATCTTGGATTGTTCTTGCTGTGTTCATTCACCCTAACCCTAACCCTAACCCTAACCCTAACCCTAACCCTAACCCTAACCCTAACCCTAACCCTAACCCCAACCCTAACCCTAACCCTAACCCTAACCCTTACCCTAATCCTGGATTGTTCTTGTGGTGTTCACTCATCCTAACCCTAACCCTAACCCTAACCCTAACCCTAACCCTAACCCTAACCCTAACCCTAACCCTAACCCTAATCTTGGATTGTTCTTGTAGTGTTCATTCATCCTAACCCTAACCCTAACCCTAACCCTAACCTTAACCCTAACCCTAACCCTAACCCTAACCCTAACCCTAACCCTAATCTTGGATTGTTCTTGCGGTGTTCATTCATCCTAAACCTAACCCTAACCCTAACCCTAACCCTAACCCTAACCCTAACCCTAACCCTAACCCTAACCCTAACCCCAACCCTAACCCTAACCCCAACCCTTACCCTAACCCTAACCCTAATCTTGGATTGTTCTTGTGGTGTTCATTCATCCTAACCCTAACCCTAACCCTAACCCTAACCCTAACCCTAACCCTAACCCTATTCTTGGATTGTTCTTGCGGTGTTCATTCACCCTAACCCTAACCCTAACCCTAATCTTGGATTGTTCTTGTGGTGTTCATTCATCCTAACCCTAACCCTAACCCTAACCCTAACCCTAACCCTAACCCTAACCCTAACCCTAACCCTAACCCTAACCCTAACCCTAACCCTAATCTTGGATGGTTCTTGCGGTGTTCATTCATCCTAAACCTAACCCTAACCCTTACCCTAACCCTAACCCTAACCCTAACCCTAACCCTAACCCTAACCCAACCCTAACCCTAACCCTAACCCTAACCCTAACCCTAACCCTAACCCTAACCCTAACCCTATTCTTGGATTGTTCTTCCGGTGTTCATTCACTCTAACCCTAACCCTAACCCTAACCCTAACCCTAACCCTAACCCTAACCCTAACCCTAACCCTAACCCTATTCTTGGATTGTTCTTGCGGTGTTCATTCACCCTAACCCTAACCCTAACCCTAACCCTAACCCTAATCCTAACCCTAACCCTAACCCTAACCCTAATCTTGGATTGTTCTTGCGGTGTTCATTCACCCTAACCCTAACCCTAACCCTAACCCAACCCTAACCCTAACCCTAACCCTAACCCTAACCCTAACCCTAACCCTAATCTTCGATTGTTCTTGTAGTGTTCATTCATCCTAACCCTAACCCTAACCCTAACCCTAACCCTAACCCTAACCCTAACCCTAACCCTAACCCTAACCCTAATCTTGGATTGTTCTTGCGGTGTTAATTCATCCTAAACCTAACCCTAACCCTAACCCTAACCCTAACCCTAACCCCAACCCTAACCCCAACCCTAACCCTAACCCTAACCCTAATCTTGGATTGTTCTTGTGGTGTTCATTCATCCTAACCTTAACCCTAACCCTAACCCTAACACTAACCCTAACCCTAACCCTAACCCTAACCCTAACCCTAACCCTAACCCTAACCCTAACCCTAACCCTAACCCTAACCCTATTCTTGGATTGTTCTTGCGATGTTCATTCACCCTAACCCTAACCCTAACCCTAACCCAACCCTAACCCTTACCCTAACCCTAACCCTAACCCTAACCCTAACCCTAACCCTAACCCTAACCCTAACCCTAACCCTAACCCCAACCCTAACCCTAACCCTAACCCTTACCCTAATCCTGGATTGTTCTTGTGGTGTTCACTCATCCTAACCCTAACCCTAACCCTAACCCTAACCCTAACCCTAACCCTAACCCTAACCCTAACCCTAACCCTAACCCTAACCCTAACCCTAATCTTGGATTGTTCTTGTAGTGTTCATTCATCCTAACCCTAACCCTAACCCTAACCCTAACCCTAACCCTAACCCTAACCCTAACCCCAACCCTAACCCTAACCCTAATCCTGGATTGTTCTTGTGGTGTTCACTCATCCTAACCCTAACCCTAACCCTAACCCTAACCCTAACCCTAACCCTAACCCTAACCCTAACCCTAACCCTAACCCTAACCCTAACCCTAACCCTAATCTTGGATTGTTCTTGTAGTGTTCATTCATCCTAACCCTAACCCTAACCCTAACCCTAACCCTAACCCTAACCCTAACCCTAACCCTAACCCTAATCTTGGATTGTTCTTGCGGTGTTCATTCATCCTAAACCTAACCCTAACCCTAACCCTAACCCTAACCCTAACCCTAACCCTAACCCTAACCCCAACCCTAACCCTAACCCCAACCCTTACCCTAACCCTAACCCTAATCTTGGATTGTTCTTGTGGTGTTCATTCATCCTAACCCTAACCCTAACCCTAACCCTAACCCTAACCCTAACCCTAACCCTAACCCTAACCCTAACCCTAACCCTATTCTTGGATTGTTCTTGCGGTGTTCATTCACCCTAACCCTAACCCTAACCCTAATCTTGGATTGTTCTTGTGGTGTTCATTCATCCTAACCCTAACCCTAACCCTAACCCTAACCCTAACCCTAACCCTAACCCTAACCCTAACCCTTACCCTAACCCTAACCCTAACCCTAACCCTAACCCTAACACTAACAGTAACACTAACACTAACCCTTATCTTCGATTGTTCTTGCGGTGTTCATTCATCCTAACCCTAACCCTAACCCTAACCCTAACCCTAACCCTAACCCTAACCCTAACCCTAACCCTAACCCTAACCCTAACCCTAACCCTAATCTTGGATTGTTCTTGTAGTGTTCATTCATCCTAACCCTAACCCTAACCCTAACCCTAACCCTAATCTTGGATTGTTCTTGCGGTGTTCATTCATCCTAAACCTAACCCTAACCCTAACTCTAACTCTAACTCTAACCCTAACCCTAACCCTAACCCTAACCCTAACCCTAACCCTAACCCTAACCCTAACCCTAACCCTAACCCTAACCCTATTCTTGGATTGTTCTTCCGGTGTTCATTCACTCTAACCCTAACCCTAACCCTAACCCTAACCCTAACCCTAACCCTAACCCTATTCTTGGATTGTTCTTGTGGTGTTCATTCACCCTAACCCTAACCCTAACCCTAACCCTAACCCTAATCCTAACCCTAACCCTAACCCTAACCCTAACCCTAACCCTAACCCTAACTCTAATCTTGGATTGTTCTTGCTGTGTTCATTCACCCTAACCCTAACCCTAACCCTAACCCTAACCCTAACCCTAACCCTAACCCTAACCCTAACCCTAACCCTAACCCCAACCCTAACCCTAACCCTAACCCTAACCCTAACCCTAACCCTTACCCTAATCCTGGATTGTTCTTGTGGTGTTCACTCATCCTAACCCTAACCCTAACCCTAACCCTAACCCTAACCCTAACCCTAATCTTGGATTGTTCTTGTAGTGTTCATTCATCCTAACCCTAACCCTAACCCTAACCCTAACCCTAACCCTAACCCTAACCCTAACCCTAACCCTAATCCTAATCTTGGATTGTTCTTGCGGTGTTCATTCATCCTAAACCTAACCCTAACCCTAACCCTAACCCTAACCCTAACCCTAACCCTAACCCTAACCCTAACCCTAACCCCAACCCTAACCCTAACCCCAACCCTTACCCTAACCCTAACCCTAATCTTGGATTGTTCTTGTGGTGTTCATTCATCCTAACCCTAACCCTAACCCTAACCCTAACCCTAACCCTAACCCTAACCCTAACCCTAACCCTAACCCTAACCCTAACCCTAACCCTAACCCTAACCCTAACCCTAACCCTAACCCTATTCTTGGATTGTTCTTGCGGTGTTCATTCACCCTAACCCTAACCCTAACCCTAATCTTGGATTGTTCTTGTGGTGTTCATTCATCCTAACCCTTACCCTAACCCTAACCCTAACCCTAACCCTAACCCTAACCCTAACCCTAACCCTAACCCTAACACTAACACTAACACTAACACTAACACTAACCCTTATCTTGGATTGTTCTTGCGGTGTTCATTCATCCTAACCCTAACCCTAACCCTAACCCTAACCCTAACCCTAACCCTAACCCTAACCCTAACCCTAACCCTAACCCTAACCCTAATCTTGGATTGTTCTTGTAGTGTTCATTAATCCTAACCCTAACCCTAACCCTAACCCTAACCCTAACCCTAACCCTAACCCTAACCCTAATCTTGGATTGTTCTTGCGGTGTTCATTCATCCTAACCCTAACCCTAACCCTAACCCTAACCCTAACCCTAACCCTAACCCTAACCCCAACCCTAACCCCAACCCTAACCCTAACCCTAACCCTAATCTTGGATTGTTCTTGTGGTGTTCATTCATCCTAACCTTAACCCTAACCCTAACCCTAACCCTAACCCTAACCCTAACCCTAACCCTAACCCTAACCCTAACCCTAACCCTAACCCTAACCCTAACCCTAACCCTATTCTTGGATTGTTCTTGCGGTGTTCATTCACCCTAACCCTAACCCTAACCCTAACCCTAACCCTAACCCTAACCCTAACCCTAACCCTAACCCTAACCCTAACCCTAACCCTAACCCTAACCCTAATCTTGGATTGTTCTTGTGGTATTCATTCATCCTAACCCAAACCCTAACCCTAACCCTAAACCTAACCCTAATCTTGGATTGTTCTTGCGGTGTTCATTCATCCTAAACCTAACCCTAACCCTAACCCTAACCCTAACCCTAACCCTAACCCTAACCCTAACCCTAACACTAACACTAACACTAACACTAACCCTTATCTTGGATTGTTCTTGCGGTGTTCATTCATCCTAACCCTAACCCTAACCCTAACCCTAACCCTAACCCTAACCCTAACCCTAACCCTAATCTTGGATTGTTCTTGCGGTGTTCATTCATCCTAACCCTAACCCTAACCCTAACCCTAACCCTAACCCTAACCGTAACCCTAACCCTAACCCTAACCCTATTCTTTGATTGTTCTTGCGGCGTTCATTCACCCTAACCCTAACCCTAACCCTAACCCTAATCTTGGATTGTTCTTGCGGTGTTCATTCATCCTAACCCTAACCCTAACCCTAACCCTAACCCTAACCCCAAACCTAACCCCAACCCTAACCCTAACCCTAACCCTAACCCTAACCCTAATCTTGGATTGTTCTTGCGGTGTTCATTCATCCTAACCCTAACCCTAACCCTAACCCTAACCCTAACCCTAACCCTAACCCTAACCCTAACCCTAACACTAACACTAACACTAACACTAACCCTTATCTTGGATTGTTCTTGCTGTGTTCATTCATCCTAACCCTAACCCTAACCCTAACCCTAACCCTAACCCTAACCCTAACCCTAACCCTAACCCTAACCCTAATCTTGGATTGTTCTTGCGGTGTTCATTCATCCTAACCCTAACCCTAACCCTAACCCTAACCCTAACCCTAACCCTAACCCTAACCCTATTCTTGGATTGTTCTTGCGGTGTTCATTCACCCTAACCCTAACCCTAACCCTAACCCTAACCCTAACCCTAACCCCAACCCTAACCCCAACCCTAACCCTAACCCTAACCCTAACCCTAATCTTGGATTGTTCTTCTGGTGTTCATTCATCCTAACCCTAACCCTAACCCTAACCCTAACCCTAACCCTAACCCTAACCCTAACCCTAACCCTAACCCTAACCCTAACCCTAACCCTATTCTTGGATTGTTCTTGCGGTGTTCATTCACCCTAACCCTAACCCTAACCCTAACTCTAACCCTAACCCTAACC
>NW_028112837.1:25000-26410 GCF_964234715.1 Podarcis melisellensis
ACCCTAACCCTAACCCTAACCCCAAACCTAACCCCAACCCTAACCCTAACCCTAACCCTAACCCTAACCCTAATCTTGGATTGTTCTTGCGGTGTTCATTCATCCTAAACCTAACCCTAACCCTAACCCTAACCCTAACCCTAACCCTAACCCTAACCCTAACACTAACACTAACACTAACCCTTATCTTGGATTGTTCTTGCGGTGTTCATTCATCCTAACCCTAACCCTAACCCTAACCCTAACCCTAACCCTAACCCTAACCCTAACCCTAACCCTAACCCTAACCCTAACCCTAATCTTGGATTGTTCTTGCGGTGTAGATTCATCCTAACCCTAACCCTAACCCTAACCCTAACCCTAACCCTAACCCTAACCCTAACCCTAACCCTAACCCTAACCCTATTCTTGGATTGTTCTTGCGGTGTTCATTCACCCTAACCCTAACCCTAACCCTAACCCTAACCCTAACCCTAACCCCAACCCTAACCCCAACCCTAACCCTAACCCTAACCCTAACCCTAATCTTGGATTGTTCTTCTGGTGTTCATTCATCCTAACCCTAACCCTAACCCTAACCCTAACCCTAACCCTAACCCTAACCCTAACCCTAACCCTATTCTTGGATTGTTCTTGCGGTGTTCATTCACCCTAACCCTAACCCTAACCCTAACCCTAACCCTAACCCTAACCCTAACCCTAACCCTAACCCTAACCCTAACCCTAACTCTAACCCTAACCCTAACCCTAACCCTAACCCTAATCTTGGATTGTTCTTGCGGTGTTCATTCACCCTAACCCTAACCCTAACCCTAACCCTAACCCTAATCTTGGATTGTTCTTGTAGTGTTCATTCATCCTAACCCTAACCCTAACCCTAACCCTAACCCTAACCCTAACCCTAACCCTAACCCTAACCCTAATCTTGGATTGTTCTTGCGGTGTTCATTCATCCTAAACCTAACCCTAACCCTAACTCTAACCCTAACCCTAACCCTAACCCTAACCCTAACACTAACACTAACACAAACCCTTATCTTGGATTGTTCTTGCGGTGTTCATTCATCCTAACCCTAACCCTAACCCTAACCCTAACCCTAACCCTAACCCTAACCCTAATCTTGGATTGTTCTTGCGGTGTTCATTCATCCTAACCCTAACCCTAACCCTAACCCTAACCCTAACCCCAACCCTAACCCTAACCCTAACCCTAACCCTAACCCTAACCCTAATCTTGGATTGTTCTTGTGGTGTTCATTCATCCAAACCCTAACCCTAACCCTAACCCTAACCCTAACCCTAACCCTAACCCTAACCCTAACCCTAACCCTAACCCTAACCCTAACCCTATTCTTGCATTGTTCTTGCGGTGTTCATTCACCCTAACCCTAACCCTAACCCTAACCCTAA
>NW_028112835.1:0-25911 GCF_964234715.1 Podarcis melisellensis
AAAAGGAATGAAGTAAAACGTGGAACAGAAATGCTGTAGTTTTTATCTTCAGTTCTTGATCAGCAAGTTTTGCTTGTCTGTGTGGTGCCACCAGACTGATGTATGAAGGATAAGGAAAACATCTGCCCCCCCTCAGGTCACATCTGCTGGTGACTCTTGTTATTTTAACCTTTCTCAGGCTGGACTGCAGTTTTAAAACCTGGTTTTGAAAATCGTATACTGAGCACTTGGGATATAAATGGATATGAATGTTAATGTTTTTCCCTATGTTTCAGGCACTCGGCATTTAAATGCCCTTGAGGTGGGTTGCATGGGAGCTATGTGGAAATAAGTTTTTAAAATTCACACAGCCGCAGGTTCATCACTTCTGGAAGACAGCCGCAACAGACCATCCCCTCAGCTACTGACTTCTGCTCAAAGTAGATGCTGAGGTTTGTCCTCTGGAGAAACATGAGAGACTTTTAATAGAAGGGAAACAATTATTAGACCAAGGGGGGCTACCCTTTGGCCTTCCAAATGTTGTTGAACTATAATGCCCATCATTCCTGTCTACTGGGGCTGATAGGAAGTGGAGCCCAACAAGATCTAGAGGGTCACAGTTCTCCATATCTGGATTAGAGTAACAAAATCTCTCAGACAGGATCCCGCTCATTCCTGCACGGCTGCATCAAATGTTACATGCACACACACACACACACACACACAAATCCCATACCTGGCAAAGTGGATGAGTCAGGAAGCTGAGCTACAGCTATTCTCACTGTGGCTGGAGTAAACTTTGCGGTGGTAACACACTTTGGGATATTGACAAGAAAGTAGGTGCTCATGTAGGTTGTTAAAAGCATGCTGTTGTTAGGGAAAAAATCCAGTGCTGAAAAACAAAATGAAAAGTAACATCATGGTCTTGTTCCATGGGATAGCTAATTTATCACAAACCCTGCCAATTGAATAAAGTGCACTTTTCAAAGTGCCTTTGCTTGAATCACAGCCCCAAACTTGCAGATAGCCATCACTAAGGGCAAAGACATAAACAGACATTTATTGCTATGTTCAGAGCAGGCTCCTACTTTTAAACCAGCTCCATCTCCTCCCAGTCAGAAGGGGGCAAGAATTATTGTGAAACTTTCAGTGGTACTGCTTCTGAAAGTTCGAAAGTCCACAGCACTGACATAGGCTGCTCCTGTGCCAAAAGCTTGATGGCAGCTGCTGCAGAATGCCATACCATGTGCCAAATTTTCTCCACACACACTCAACAATATTCAATAGCTGAATGTGTTGTGCTGTTTCAAATTACAGGCCCAGTGAGATGCTGAAATGGGCTGGCACAGGCATGCAGGTCCATCACTTCATGAGCACAGCCCTGAATCGTGACAGCTGTGTCTGAATGAACCATCAGCCAGGTTTCAGCTTATTTCAAAGGCAGGGCTTTTGGGTAGAACCAGCTCAGTTTAGCTGCCATTCTCAAGTGATGAGAAACTGCACACACATGGTTCTAAGTAATAAAAGAAGACTAATTCCTTCAGTTGAGCTGCCTTCTCTAAGTGGTTTGAATTTTTTCTCTATGAGAGAAAAAAAAATTTCTCTATGAAAGAATTATGCTACTGAAGACTAAACTGCTCTCTAGTGAAAAAGAACTCGTTTAAGACTCAAAGATAGCTAGAAGGATTATGCCCTCCAAAAAAGATAGATAGATGATAGATAGATAGATAGACAGACAGACAGACAGACAGACAGACAGACAGACAGAAGCACAAATGGGGGTGGAGTTTCAAAGAACTGGAGGTCTTCAGTGTATATAGGTCAGGAGTAGGGAATGTTTTCCCGCCAGAGGCCACATTCTCTTCCAGAGAGGCTTCTGGAGGCCACATTCATGGTAGGCAGGGCCAGGGGCAAAAGTGACCCCTGAATGTGAATGTTGCCATACTCCGAGGAGACCTTACAGGCAGGCAAAAACACTGAAGTAGAGTTTGAAGCAGAGTCCTTGAGGGATGAGGCCTTTTGAGAGGGGGGGGGTGGCTGAGGAGGGACACAAGCCAGGGAGAGTCCCAAGGGCCAGAGAGACAGATCTGAGGTGCTGGCGTAAGGCAAGGAAACATCAAACTTTAGTCTGCACAGGTGGAGGGCCAGTCAAAAAGGCAGTAACCCTACTTTGGACACAGAGAAGAAGGAAGCTTTTCACCCTATCAGTTTATCATAATAATCCATCTCTATTCAAATGTGTTTTTTAATCTCAGCAAACAACCTAAAAACAATAACCTGAAAAACTCATTAGCTGCCCATCAGCATGTTTGCCCTTTAGCCATCCAGGCCCATCCGCTGCTTCCTTTCTGAAGAGAGCATTACAGCAGCAGCGTAACATGTTTTGCATACAGCATTGCAAGAATAATTGAAATATGATGTTGTTAACATTGTAGCTTCTCTGATGTAGTTCTACAAACAGTGACAGGGAACATAAAGCTTATTTGGTTTCTTCCCTAACAGCTTCATATGAAATGTATCTTACGTTGCTCTATTTATATCTCTGAAAATATATCACAAACAAAATAATTTATCCATTATTGCTTTAACATACAGATGTCCTTTCTAGCTTTCTACTCATGTCATGAGGCTTTCTAGTCATTTGTCATTTCTCGGCAATAATCAGTTATAGCCTTGAAGGTTTCAGTTCTTTCTCAGACATATACAATGCAACTCCACTGAATTATTAGTTGTGATTCTTTGTTTTCTGAAGTGCTGCTTGGAACTGTACATAAAAGTAAATTTCTTTATGACAAGGATTGATTTATTGTAAGGTTGCCAAGAAAAAAATATTGAAGCAAAGTTATTATGCTTTTAACATCTGCGTCAGAAGCAGAAATTCAACTCTTTGGGGGCATCCAGTTGTAATAATGGGGAAAGCTTAAGTATCTGATTTTTTACTTGTCACACAGCTTTTAAAGGCACAAGACTCTCCCAAGGGAAGAAAACAACAATAACAGTGGAAGAGAAAGTCTGAAAGTATCAGCAGAATCAGGTCATGATGAGAAAAAGATTATGGATTAAATATTTTGCAAGCAAATCATATGTGTAGTGTAGAACATAAACTGTTATTTAATATGAACAGTTATTTGCCGTAAAACATCACCCAAACATATGGAACTTCATCAATATAAATTTATGTACTGAGATGACAGTGGGCTTTATGTTCCTGTCCATCCAGACCAAGCTCTACACTTCAACGCTTTGGCAACCTATTCCTGCTCAAGCTAGAAGGTAATACTTACTGATTTTTTCCAGGTCTTCCACTAGAACAGCCCATCCAGATCCCAAACTGCCAAGCAAACACAAGAGCAAACTCAGCTTCATGTTGTACAGCCAAGACTTAACTAAGTGGCCAACTGAAAGGACAGTTGATCGAACTGCAAGTTTTCTGCTTTGGCCGGGTGGGGGGCGGGTGGTGTGGATGGGCAGCCCATTCTTTTGTAAGCATGAAATGGGCCAGAAAAACAAGGAAAACAAGATAATCAGGTGCTGCACAAGCAAGACAGGGGAGCAAGGTGTGCTGGGCACTTATGCAAGAACACAGTCCTTAACGTATTGGGAACTGCATACTTACCTATAAAAGCACAGGAATGTTAAAAAAAAATATGAGAACTGGGCTGAAACAAGATAGTTTTCTTTTTATATTCCTAATGGAGTCCATTCTTTCAGAAGAATATCAGGAGCATACCCATGGTAATATTTAACAATTACATACAGCTTCAGAGATTTAAAAAAACCAACTTGTTAGTGTGTGAGAGGTTCCAAAGTCATCTGTCTGTGCCTGGAGTTAATGTTAATGTGGGGTAGACTGCAGAAAATAAATAACATACACATTGTGTGATCAAGGTAACTTGAGAGACCACCTTCCTCCTTCCATCTCTGGTAGCTCAGGGCATTCAGCAGGAGAGTCCTTAATGCCAAGCAGCCTGCGCTACAGCAACTTAGAAGAGGGCTGTGGCTGCCCCTGTTTTTTGGGCTTCATAATTTTAAGATACAACTGAAGACATTTTTGTTTCAACAAGCTTTTCCAGCTGGATGGAAAACTCACCTACGTACTCATCTCTGCCTTCGATGTTCATTTTCTATTGTTTTAAAACTGATCTTTCGTTTTTTCTGTATTTCCTTTGAACCTATTTTAGTTATTTTTATTGTAAATCACTTTGAGACTTATGTAAAAAGCAATTAATAAACTAATAAAATTATTATCATTTCCATTTTTTTAAAAAGTTAACTTTCTACTGTAAATGTACCCTTCCATGCAAAAACAGCATATGTAGTCTTTGGGAATTGGATAGATCTGCAGGTTTGTATTTTTTCTGTTGTATTTGGGCTCATCCTCACTTCCGCTTGTCCTGTGCCTAGAAAGCATGGGGCTGAGCAGTTTTCTCCTTGCCCCACTCCCAGGGGTGAAGTGTGGGGGAGCCAGGGGGGCCGTGACCCCGGGCACACAATATGGGAGGTGCAAACCAGCCCCCCCACCCCAAGAGATCCCCATAGCGCCCTGCTGGGCTGTGGCAGAGAGGGTTGGGTGAGCGCAGAGGAGGTTCTTCACCCTCCATGTCCCACCTTGCCCAGCTCACAAGTGCCTGCCTGTCAGCGGTGAGGGCTGGATGAGTGCGGAGGCTGAAGAGCACCCTCTGCGCCCCACCCCTGACCTGGAAAACCAACTATTCTCAGGGGAAACCCACTGTTCAGCTCTAAATCGGAAGAAACTGCAACCCACAGAAAACCCAACAAGCCATTTGCTCCAAATGAGTGCTAAAGAGCAATTTTCCCCAGGGGAAAGAGGAAGTGTGGCTAAGCCCTTGACTCAAGAATAGTGCTAATGGGGTCTTCCAAAAAGTAGCAACTCCTCCCAAGAACAAAGCATGGATCTCATAGAAGCATTACTCTTTGTTGCAGAGGGTTGGACCTTGTCCCTGTTTTGCCACAGCAGTAACTTGTCCACCTCTACTAGGCACCTAAGAATGCCATGTGTCCTAGTATGACCTAGTTATTTATACCCCTCTCAGCTTCACAGCCTTCTGCAACCTAGAAATTGTTTGGGGAACCTGGGATTCTGAGTCGGAAGCCATCGGTTTTAAATGTGCGTGAAATATATGGTGTGTCTGCAGCTTGAGATTCTTTTGCTCTGGTTTCTGGCAGCAGAAAGGTCAGTCTTGTCCAGTCCTATCCCTTCACCACTGTCCCTGCCTTTCATTCTGTTTCAAAGTTCATGACCTCTGCAAACAGGTTCAGCTACATGCTTTGATGACCTATAATCTTCAACTACATCATATTTGAGTACAAATATTTGAGTTCTTGCCCATGTTCCAGAGCATTCTCAACTCAATGGCACGAGGAGCATGCAAACTGGCTAGAGAAAGCTAGTGGTAATCAAATCAAGAGAAACTTGATTTACCACAGGGGTGGGGTTCTGTTTTGGCTCAGTGGGCCAGATCCTTATCTGTTCCCACATTGTGGGCCAAGGTTGACAGGTGGGGGGACAACCCACCTGCTAGTCAACTGACATGATTATGACATTATAACACCCTCCCCCCATGTAAAATAAGGCCACAGTTGTCTAGCAGGAGAAATCCAGGAGTTCAAGCCTAGCCCTTCCCTGCGCCTGCTGTGTTAGTTTTCAGTTTTCAGCATGCATTTGTAATGCAGTCCTCAACTGCCATCTGAATAGCAAGGTCCTTTCCACAGCCCCCTGGGCAGAGCCCATGATAATATCAAATTGACCACGAGGGAGTAAAGCTCTGTGAATGGCAAACACAGCTGAGAGGAGAGGAGAGATCCACTGAAACATGCAGAGCTTTTGACTTCTTCAAGGCAAGTTGTGGGCAGGAAACACAATGCGTTCCTCTGGATTGTTTATTCTCAAAAAATTACACACATTTCTGTTCATTTAACTTGGAAGTGCAACATACCATAAAGAACCAAGTTACATTTCTTCTCATAATGGACAACATAGGATCGAATACTTAAGAGCTATAGGCCTGCACACCTGAAAGGAGGAAATGTAAAGCTTCTGCTTCCCATTTTAAAGCGTTCCCAGTTGCCCAAGACATCTGACGGCTGTGGGTTGCTTCAACTATGGTTAATGTGAACAAGCCCAAAGATCCCAGCAAGTTTATTAAGCCAGTTTCCTGCAATGGCGAACCATGTGAGTCTAAGTCTCACTTATAATGGGAAAGACAGTTTCTCAATACTGTACATATGAACCAGGCTATTGGGCAAATATAAGCGCAAATAGCTTCATCTGCAGTCTGAAACAAGACACAAGGAAGAAAAGTGACTGGGGACTGGGCAAGTTACAACTAAGGAGCACCGTTAAACTCTGTTCAAGCAGCGTTTCACCCATTCTTCAGCTCCCGGCTTCACAGCTTGGATACTCATGCTCCTGAACTTCAAAGTACCTTTCAGTTTTTACAACACTTTTGAATCATGCAATCAGCCAACAGCATTTTATTTTTTTAAAAAAAGCTTAAGCTTAAAGTATCTGGATTGAGATTTTTAGTTACATTATCACTTTACAAATCAAGTGATCAACTCTACACCAGCTGTTGCTAAACTACAACTCCCACCATCCATTGTCTACACTGCCTGGGACTGATGGGAGCTGGAATCCAAGTCGAGTTGGAGGCCACAAACTCCCCATCCCTCAGCCAAGTCAACAAAAAACTTTTTTGGGATGCCCTTCATTAGGTCTGATGTAGATTAGACTGACAACAGGGCCAGCAAAAATCATAAACAGCAACTCTTGCTGCGTGAAAACACCGCAGATTGTGTTATTAGAGGAGCATCGCGTCAGAACAAGGTCTCCAATGCTCTATTGTTTGAAGCACAGGAAGATTTTCAGTAATCTCATGATGTACATTAAACAAATGAGCATTCTGGAATGTGGTTTCCCATGCAATTCTATGTATAAATGTTGCTCAGTTTCACCCAAAGACAAAGCTTAAGCAGCCACAACAATTTTCAGATTTGTAACCAGTTTCCTCTGCCATTCCCCTCCCCACTCGGCCACGTTGATTCCAATTACTCAGTATTCTATTCTTTTAAATTGGAACTTAAATACAGCATCAATTATGATACCTTTAGAAGTTTAAATTTGTACTCTACTACAATCAATTTTCACAAATCAAATGATTGCTTTATAAAAACCACACATGCTAAATGACCCAGGCTATATCACTTAAATCAGGGTAGCCAGTTTGGTGTCTTCCAGATGTTTAGAACTACAACTCCCATAATCCCTGGCCACTGGCTGTGTTGGATGGGGCTGATGGGAGTTGTAGTCAGAAATATTGAAAAACATCATATGGGCTACCCCCAACTTCAGTAACAGGACTTAGAGCCCATTGCTCAAAGTTAAGAAGTCATTCAAGAAATTAATGTTAGAATTAATTAATTAAATTACCGTAATGTTAGAATTAATGTTAGAATATTATTTTGGACTACCCACCCAGAAAAGGTCCCCTTTTAAACTTAAAAAAGCCATATATTTAAGTTCATCGCTGCTTGAGAATTGGAGATAAGTTCATGAATATTCCTGTCCTATGCCCTATTTACGCCAACTGATTAGGACAAGTTCATGATAGCTCAAGCGACACTTAAGCAACACTTAAGTCACACGGGGTCACAGCTTTTTAAAGATGTGCAGTTTTGTAACCAGACTTCGTATTCAAGCATCTGGGAGCATTGAAAGGACATCCACAGCTGGTTTGCCACCTTTTCTGACTTGAAGACTATATTTAGTGGGTGGAAGAAACTTCTAGTTCTGCCTCAGAAGTTTCCAGCACTCTTGGAGAAGTCTGTTGGGTTGTTTGGGATTCATATCTCGTCTCAGTGGGAGTCTCTTCTGATGCCCTGGGAAAGAAAGAGAGAAGGAAGGAAGGAAGGAAGGAAGGAAGGAAGGAAGGAAGGAAGGAAGGAAGGAAGGAAGGAAGGATCAGTAGCTCGCTTACATTTTAAACCAACTTCACGGAAAAGCACAATGTGAAGCAAGATGAATTTAAGGCATATGCAAGCCAGCCCTATTTACGCCAACTGATTAGGACAAGTTCATGATAGCTCAAGCGACACTTAGGCAACTGAAACAGAAAGCCACCTCAATCACCTTCCAGAGCTGCTCTCTTAATGGTGCTATAAGGCTACATCGAGGGCAGTATTTTTCTGCAGCAAAACCCTTTGGGTTTCCTTCCCATGTGCATGAAGCTCTGAAGGGGTTCTATTGGGAGATGTTGATTAGATCTGAACCTTAATAATGGGTAGAGACAAAGCAGAGCACAAAAGAAACTCACGTTACAGTCAGAAGAGTAGCAGCAAGAAATCCAGCCACGAGGGTGAACATCAGCACACTCAGGATGGAAGTTATGACTATCATCCCACCACTTCTGCGACCTGGCCAGGTATCAATGGTGGAGGACCATTTCACTAGGAGAGGAAGTGGAGTGATGTCAGCCTTCTGCACAACCTATTTAGATGGGACAATGAAGTAGGGTTGCCATATTTCAAACAGTGAGAATTCGGACAGAAGTTGTTGATTTTCCCGGACATTTAACCGATTTCTGCCTGGATGCTGCTTCTGACTGCAGTATTCCAGGTATGTCCACAAAATTCCAGACTTGTGGCAACCCTACAATGAAAGAGCACTTGGCAAGTGGTAGTTTGCTGCTTTTAAGAGGAGGATTTGGTATAACAACACTGGATGGCCAAACAAGAAATGCCACTCCCATGAAACATACTGTTGCATGCCACCCCAGTCTCTGAGCAGTGCCAGATTCCAGGGGTTGCAGGTGCTCACCCAGGGTTCATGTTTCCGTTTGGAATGAGGGTCAGAAGAGACTGTGGAATATTTATGATGTGTGGTTTATTTACACATATGTACAACCTGAACCTACCATTTGCCATCTCCCACAGAGCCCCTTCCTTTGTCCCCCTGAATGGCTCATCACCCAGGTTATCACCTCAGCAGGAAGCTGGCCTGCCTATTCCAAGAATTAGAAGCCTTGGTTAAATTTTAATACTTGCTGGATCCAGGGATTAGAGGGGTCTCAGCATACAGTTTACTCCCCCCCCAAAAAACCCCCTCATAATAATACTTACACTTTCTGGTTTTGATTGGTTGAGACCAGGGAGTTTGGTCTTTCATGACACCTGCTGTACTGTCTACAAGGACGTATTTAAACCTGGTAGCAAGAATGCGGAAAAGGCTTTACTGTTCCGATAACAGAAGACAACATCTTAACGCACCAAAGCCCTGGCCTCTTACCTGCAGAATCCTCAGCGGAGGCTACAGTTCAGGCATAAGCAATAACCTATTAAGGTACTTGGCGAGCTGCTAGACTTATTATTAAGGCCTGGCTTGAGAATCTGGATCTCTGCTTGAAAGAGATCTCAAGATGGTTCCTCCCAGGCTTTCTTGCCTCCCCCCCCGCCCCCCTCCTTGCCCCAGCCACCTTCGCCCAGAAAACACATCCGAGTCCCAGCTGAGCAAAGGGAGCTTGCAGGGATAAAGCGGCAAGTGGAGAAGCCTGCATAGGCATCCTTCCTCCTGTCTTCTGCTTTAGATCAATGCCCTTCCATGACGGCTTTGCAGCTGTTTGTGGCGGAGACCCAAATTCCGACACTTTGGTCTCTACTGAATATTTAATCTAGGATTAGTATACTAAGCATGTGGACAGTGGAAGAGGGAACTCTCCTGATCCTGCTTCCTGAATGCAACTCAATTTTTTAAAAAAGGCCTCTAAAAGCAGAGCGTTTCTGCTGGGTGCTGTAGCCCTCCCTACATTTTGCAAGGAGTATTCTGAATGAAGCCAACCTATTAAATCTGCTTTGGAGTCTTGGCGCATACTGTACGCATGTTTTGCTGATCTACCTCAGGCTATGGCAAGAGACTCAGAGTGCTGCCAAGGGACTGCAGTGAGGCTCCAGAGTCCTTGGGAAGAGACTTGCTGCAGGCACAGCTAAGTGCAGGTCAGCTGGCTTATTTTAAATTTGTACGCTGTTTTGAGTATTTAAAAGCAGCTTGTACAAACATAAAGCAGCAGCAGGAACAATACTGCTGACTTGGGAGCAAAAGAGGTTTGCAGAGGAGAGGGGGCCTTTTCTATGGTGGCGCCCCAGCTTTGGAATTCCCTCCCCAGGGAGGCACTGATGTTTCTCAGTCTTTTCAGCATTGGCCAAGACATTGGTTTTATGACCTCTGTTTTGCTTAATAGTCTTGTAGTTCATTACCTTATTTCTACTGCTGCACTTAAGAGATTATATTGAATTTTTACTGCCCTGGAATCTCTGTAGAATACTTTAAACCAACCAAATTAAAAGAAGCAAAAGCAAGACAATAAGAATAAAAGCCACCAAAAGCCTCAGCAAATGTTTTCTAACTGGCTTCCTGAAAAAGCTCAATTTCCAAGCTGGGCACTACACTGAGGAGTCTCAACCTCCCCCTCCAACCATCAACCACCCAATTTCACTTTATGGGAACACCTGGAGAAGGATTTGCATGCTGATCTTAATTCCAGGAAGACTTATAACTATGCCACCATTCAATTGGGTAGCGGGTGTTCTGTCCCTTTCAGATTACCCTGAGCACTTACGTTTTAAAAACTTTCTTGGGAGAAATGCATACCTGTAGGCTGTGTCTTGGGAGAGAGGCGGATTACAAGCATCTAGAAAATTTGGGTCATACAAACAAGTGGCATCATCACCAACTCTGACCAGATACTGAGACAGGATGGCAGGTGATTTGGTGGCGTCCGCAGCATCAGACAGCTTGGGAAGCGACGCACAGTTTGGAACATTAAAGACCGCAGCTTTGTAAGGCCCACTTTGTCCTCCGCTGGTTTGTTGGAAAGTAGCATCGAGAGGTTTACTACTATTGTCCATAACAAAGGAACCTGACGTACTTGCTGCAGCAGAAATGGACACATGGAAAAAGTTTACATGACAGTTTGTACATGGCATTCACCAGAACTATCAGCTTATTTATTTAAGTAACTGTTAGCAGTGTTTTTTTCTTGTGTCTTTGCAGGAGAATAGCCAGTGGCCATTTGCCCAAATGCCTGTCTACCCATTCCCCGCTCCCCATTCCAAACTTGGCCATCCAAGTGGAAACTGCTATCTGTAATTGGTTCTGTCTAGGAGCCTGTGACAGGGACAGGTTTACTCCAGTTCCAAACAATATAATATCAGCTTTTGGGGACCCCCCTTGATCAAGGAAAGACACAATAAGCACCCACTTACCAGAGTCCTTCATGACATACAGGTATACTTCATAGGCTGCTCCTTTCAACATCGAGCCATCAAACACACAGAAGGGCTTCTCTAAAGCAACTGTTGTGAGGGTGGGATTGTTTGTGGCAAATTTGGGGTTTGCAATTTGTGGTCCCAGAGTCTGGCCTTCTAGAATAAGAAGAAAAATTACTTGCTATTAACTTTGGAACAGTTAATCACTCAGCCTCCCAGGCTCAAACAAGAAGCTGTTGTACTCTTTGAACTTAGGGAGAGGGGTATATATAGTCTCGTAATGTTGGCATGTGTCTGTCTTGAACCTTTCTGTTCTTTTTTTTAGCCCAAGCATGCACCCCACTTCTACTTTAAAACCATATATTTTTAGGGTGGCAGTGCTGCTATGGCAACCCACATCAGAGCAGACGGTGACTCGGCAGTGGGTCCTGACCCACCAGTTGAAGACCCATGCCTGATGCTTTCAAGACTAAGGGAATGACACCCGTGAGGATGCATTTTGCCACAGCCTAAGTGGCTGAGTTAGAAGCAAGGAGATTCTCCAGTCAGTTTCTTACCTCTATAGGAACTTCTCCGTTTCTACCTGCTGCCTAACAAAGGAGGGGGCCTTGCTGGTGCCCCATGAGTGGAATGCTCTCCCACGAGACGCACACCTGCACACTCACTGTGGTCTTTTGAGGAACCAGGTGAAGACCTTTATTTTTTCACAGGCTGTTCAAATTACAATGGATGTGGTCATTTGCTTTCTTTCTTAGACTCTTAGACTCTTTCTTAGACTCTTGCATCAAATAATTCACTAGCTGGTTTTATGCCATTTAAAAATTATGTTTTGCTGGTTTACTCTGCTTTGCTAGTTTTGTTTTTACTTTATAATTTGATTTATTGTTTTAATTATTTTAAACTGACCAGATTCAGGGATTTGTTTGGGACTTAAATGTGCTTGCAAACCAGTGTGTGAGTGGTATAGACTTTAACAAACACTGTATAGTCTATATATAGTCTATATATTTAACAAAATATAGCACAGCCTTAAATTAGTCTGTCACTGTCCCATCTGCAGTATTTGGATGACAATACTAATCTGCTTTACAGGAGTTATGTAAGGATTACAAAACATATGTGAAGTGATTTGAATATTCACAAGCACTATCACCTGCGCTAAGCTTCTTTCTGCCTTTAACACAGAAAAGAGAGTGGTTCTCCTTTCCATTTCCACAAACAGCAAGCTAACTACATCCTAAGTTACAGAGGTCAGGGACATTACAACTGCAGCACACTGTGCCCATAGGTGATATGTTCCTGTTCCTTTAACAGTTATTACATTGATCTTTGGTCATCTTTAGCACTTCCAAACCAGCAGCTGCCACCAGTAAATACCCAATCCTATGCAAATTTACAGGCCCCCCCCAGCAACCAATTCATGAACCAGATAAGAAGATGGCTGCTATATGTTAGTAGTGCAGAACATCGACAGGGTCTGCTTATTCTAAAGATTTTGCCTATAAAAATCACAGGCAAACAAGCCCTTTCTATGTTTTTATTGCAGAGGTGGCCAGGCTTTTAGATTTGTAGGATCTACTTTGATTTTATTAGAATCCCAAGGTCCACCAACTAGGTGAGCATAACAAACAGATTGAGCCTAGGGATTTGCAATTGGTCCCATGACCAGCCAACAAGCCATTTCACACAAAAATCTGTGCCTCATTTTCCAGTCCCCTTCAGATATTTCCCCCCAGCAACCTATTTGGGAGGGAGCAGGGGAGAAAGCTCTTTAGTTGTTGCTATCCACAGATGTTTGAGAGTTAGGTCTCCAGGTGATTTTCAGGATATTGGCAAAAGTTTCTCCCTTAACAGAGAAAATGATACCCTCCTCTGCTTTGCACTCTTGATGCTGAACTGAAGAGCATAACCACTAGGAGACGTTGCTGCAACAGCTTATGCTGCTAATAATTGTTGTGGTACTTAGTTGTACAAACATTCAAGGCCAGAATTAACGCAATTGGTGTTACGTTGTTCAAAGCCACGGGCAAATATGATTAGTGATGCAAGACTTGAATTGTCAACAACACACAGCTATGAAAAATGACTCTTAACATCTATGTGTTAATTAATAAACCATGTGGAAGGAAGAGTAATGAAATTTAAACAGATATTGGCTTACCCAAGTATATTGTATCTATTTTAGTATCTTTTGAGTTTACGAAGACTATTATAAAATATTGGATATGTAATAATAATTCCACTCAATACAGCAGCACATACAGTGCGGCAGAGAGATTAACACTGACCAAGTTGCTCTATTATGGTCCCCCTTTAAGGCGCTTGATGCTCTGGGACCTTGTAGTGAGGAGCAATCAAGGCACTCGGGTTACTTTTTGAAACAAAGGGGAAATTGTCAGTACCAGACATGCACACTTGAAAGCAAGTTCCATTGAACTTAATGGGCTTGCTTCCAATGCAATCTTATATGCTTAAGATTACATTAGAGTGCCATGTCTGAAAAGTATTTCCTAAAAATAAAGAAGGAAGAGTCTTCTACTTTGAATCCCAGAAAAAGAAATTTTCTCCTGCAGGGAGGAGTTTCCATGAAGAACCTTTCAGCCCAGTTGTGTAGCATAAACAGTATTAGGGAACAGGTTAAAGCAAGCACAACTCCTGATTCCAGTGACTTACCTATGCACAGCTGCCACAAACAGCAAAAAATCAGCTGCAGCCAGAAAGCCCACATAATCAGAGAGTAGAGGAAGCCCCTGCTACCGGCAGCCCCAGCTCACAAATGCCAGCTCCACAGCTTGCACTAACTATATCAATGGTTCTACACCTTCCACTAATTGCTCTGTTCCACCAATCAGCGGCTCACATTCTGCTCCCTTTCAAGCTTGCTTGCAGGTGCCCTTTCTCATCCCTGCCCCAAACACACGTTATCATCTGCATCTAATCTGTTGGGGGGGGGGGAGCTGTGCCTGCCTCACCCAGGAGAAGCAGACTGCAGTCCTTCTGTCACAGTTTTAGCAAGGTCTCATTCTTAAAGTTTGCTGTGATGCCCGTTGTTACTGGAACTTACGCATAGTTTTCTCAAGGAAGCAGCAGCTTATTCTGAAGTTAAAAGTAAAACCTCTTCCACAGGATGTTTTGCAATAAGAAAGGAAAGTATGTATGTATTTAATATATTACATACCTGAATGGCACCTGTAATGACAATAGCACATTGTTAGAGTTATTAGAGTGGCCAAGAGACTGGCCTTCCCCAACCTGGTGCCCTCCAGCCCACGGCAACCGTGACCCCCAGCCGTGTTGGCAGGGGCTGATGATGGGACTTGCAGTCCAAAACATCCTGGAGCTCACCAGATGGATTAAGGCTGAATTAGAAAGGCACAAGTTATCTTTGGTCAAATCTCTGGCCCTCATCCTCCCACCATAATGTGAGGTTGGAAATCCTGACTTACCTTAGAGGCTTGTTGAAGGGGTGGCCGCAATATGTTCAGCACTTCAAGCATTCTGAAGCACAATATAAACACTAAATGTTTTTATGACCACTGCTGCTAGTACTGGAGAAATGCTTTCACGGATGCCTGGCAGGCATAAATTTAGTAGGTTAGGCTTGCTTCTCTCATTCCAGTATCTCCGTGCTGGGAATTTCTTGTTCTGTTCCTAGTTGGTCATGGATTTTATTTGCTTGTTTGTTTTATTCCATTGATTACAATGTTGATAGTGCAGCAGTTGGATTTTTGAAATGTTTGCTGTACAGGGACTAGATGCTTGAATCAGTGGGAGCCTTGCCTGAAGTACTGCCGTCATAGAAAAGTGCACTTCCTGGCTGCAAGAAGCACCTGCAGACCAGAATCTAGATACACTGAGGGCTCAGATACACTGGCAAAGAAAAAGTGCTTTATATGCGTTGTTTATGCATTCTAACACTGTGACACCAGATGGCGCTGCAGAGCTCTATTTTTGCCAACCCGGTTTCTCATACAAAGTTTAAAAGGTGTTTAACCGAAACACTTCTTTGTTGTGTCTAGATCCAGCCTGAGCAAGAGTTGTGTCTCCCCCCGCCTTCCTTATTTACACTTGAGCAGCAAGATGTGAAATGAGAAAAGATTAAGTAGGCTACGGGAGCTGAAATATTTAATTTTATTTTGAGCACATCAGTTGAGATCAAATAAGAAACCAAAATACTTCTATGTAATTCAAGGCATGCGCCCCAAGGCAAGGTTATTCCTTATTTTATAATTTACCATATACTGACAGCAAATATTCTTAGAAGAAAATAATGACTCCAGATTAGTGTTGCCAAGTAAGTAAGAGACATGGATTTGAAAGATTCTGATTCAAATTTCTCCTTTGCTATTCAGCTTAGCAGAAGTGGATGGTTGCTCTATTGCAGCCCCTCTGCAATAATTGGGATAATAACACTAGGACCTGCCATGCAGGGTTGTTGTAAGAAAACAAATATTGCAGAGATTAGATAACCTTTTTTGTTTTTAAATGTAGGAAATACAGTCCTGATTCTTAGATGGTATAACATGGCACATCTTACAAATTTGTATGAATAAAATTATTAATTTAGGAATCCCTTGTTGTCGCTAACCTGATATGACAAGAACCCTGGTTGCGGGGAGACTCTAAGCATGCTCAACCTAGGATGTTTAGTCCTTCACACTGAAAGTCCAGGGACATTTGGGGCAGCCTTTCCTGTGAGCTCCCTCCCCACTGAGTATCTCATGTAGTCTCACATATCTGTCAACTCACATATTGAGTTGTGAGCAGTTCAATGCTGAGTAATCAAGTGATGTGTGTGCAGATGTCAATGTCCCCTTAGGAAACGAGTGTTGCTGCTCTAGAATGTCATCCATGCTGAGCACACTGCTTTTGTGAGGAGAGGAGCATGAAGTGGGATCTGGCCCATTAAAAAGTGTCACAATAAACTGACACACTTCTTCCTTCATACTGTGTTGTTCTATTAATTTGTGGCATCATTTTCTCTATTAACCTTGTGGGCATCAGCAAAGAAAGGCATATTGAGTCAGGGCGCTAAGGGATAAACTGACTGGGAAGCTACATAAGTGAAGAACAGAGAGACATGTGGGCTTGACTTTATTACATTCGCTATTGACCACCAGTGACTCATGGCAAATTATGGACAGATACTTTTATTTAACATCTCTTAGTAGAGATGTCACATCTCTTAGTAAAAGGTTAAAGGACCCCTGACAGTTAAGTCCAGTCACGAACGATTCTGGGGTTGCAGCGCTCATCTCGCTTTATTGGCCAAGGGGGCCGGTGTTTGTCCGCAGACAGTTTTCCCGGGTCATGTGGCCAGCATGACTAAGCCGCTTCTGGCGAACCAGAGCAGCCAGTGAAAATGCCGTTTATCTTCCCGCCAAAGCGGTACCTCTACAGTCATACCTTGGGTTGAAGTAGCTTCGGGATAAGTATTTCTGGGTTGCGCGCTGCAGCGACCTGGAAGTAACGGAGCGCATTGCTTTCTGGTTTCGCCGCTCGCGCATGCGCAGATGGTCAAAATGATGTCACGCACATGCGCAGAAGCGGCAAATTGCAACCCGCGCACCTGTGTTGCGTTTGCTTCTGGATGCAAATGGGGCTCCAGAATGGATCCCATTCGCATCCAGAGGTACCACTGTACCTATTTATCTACTTGCACTTTGATGTGCTTTCGAACTGCTAGGTTGGCAGGAGCAGGGACCAAGCAATGGGAGCTCATCCTGTTGCGAGGATTCAAACCGCCGACCTTCTGATCGGCAAGTCCTAGGCTCTGTGGTTTAGACCACAGTGTCACCCACATCCCACATCTTTTAGTAGAGATGTTAAATAAAACATCTCTTGGTTTGACTTTAAAACTATAGTTTTTCCTATAATTCTTGTATGAATTTGTTCTTCCTTAGGTGTGTGGGTATGGCAGGAGAGTTTGTTGAAGGTTATTTTTCTGTATAATATCTGTAAAAGATAAATGAACTGTATGCCGAATAAATACCCCTATTATTAGAATTTGTGGTTAGTGTTTAATCAGAAAACCAGTCCTGGGCATACATGCAACTGGAATGCCACTAATCATGTTCTGAACTATTTGGCAATCTTCATTAATAGTTTGAGAACAGCGCAGTTCAGATTCAGTTTTTGATACCAACCTGTCTTCTTGGTTGGCATCAGTTTACAGCAGTTTCTCAGAAATGTGCTGTGCTATGGGAAGCAAGGCTTTGCATCCTCTAGCGATAAACCTGGAAGATAAGCAGGGGGGGGGGCGGATCTGGTGACTTTCAAGTACATTATCTACCACAAATCACATTTACTTTGCAGTCTGACACAATACAGCTGTCATTGTTCATGTCCCACAGGACTTGCTCCTTTGGCAGGTTCTCTGCCTTTATTGGATGCATATATCATACACTCTCATGAAAGGAACAGCTTCTCTTAATGTGAGAGAACACACAGTATTTATACAGACATTCCAGGAGGCTGAGTCCTTCACATTTTTCTTTCCTTTTTTAAAACTTGTCCTCCATAAGTCTAGTTCTTCCAGTTAAGCAAGAGGGTGGGAGAGAAAGACCCTTGCATTATTTCTTACTCTGCATTCTGAAGATATTTTCTCACACTCTCACAAACCACTGTTGAGATCAAGCTTCCCCACCACTTATGTCCATGCCAGGAGAATCTTCACCTAATGAGTTTCAGAGTTTCAGCCTGTGATTTTAAGCAAAACAGTTTTCCTCTCAAAAAGCTGGATGTGTATATACAAAATACTACTCCAAAATCCCGCAAATCCCCTAGACGCAATCAAAAAACAATGGGAGAATGACATAGACTATGAGATTAACCCCACTCAATGGACCAGAATGTGGTCTAAACCCCCCTTTAAATCCATATCAACGAAAAGAAAAGAACTCACACTGAAACTCACCTACAGGTGGTACCTAACACCAAGGAAACTAGCGCTAATACACCCAGGAACCTCACCAAAATGCTGGAGAGGGTGCACCTCCACAGGCACATACCTCCACATGTGGTGGGAGTGTCCCAAAATTCAACTATTCTGGACAACAGCCATACAAGAAATATGTAAAATAACTAAGCAAGTAATAGACATCACCCCAGAATTGGCCCTACTAAACATCTTCCAAGACAACAATGCCCATTTACACCACAAAGAACTCATAACCCACCTGCTCTCAGCAACCAGAAACATCATAACCAGACACTGGAGAGACCTGTCAGGAGTAAGCATGGACCAATGGTTCCAAATAGTATGGGAAACAGCCCTACTAGAAAAATTAACTAATAAACTGAAACTGACACGGGGACAAACAGAAGAAGACGCCTTCACCCCGGTATGGCTCCCCTTTATCACATACACAGCCCAACAGGACAATGACAATAATCCACCAACAGCATACAAATCAATATGGCTAACCTGATCCAAAACACCCACCCACCTCACTCACACACGAAAAGAAAGATCACCACAGCCAATCACAAGCAAACAATCACACCCTAGGCCAACCCCAACCTCTCTCACCACCAAAGGAACACAAGTGAACAACACAAGCAACGCTGACACCAAACTCTACATACATTAAACATAATAGAAACACCGCCACCCGACCCCACCCCCATCCATCTTCCCTCTCTCCACTCCCTTTCTTTTTTCTTTCTTTTTTCTTCTCCCCCTAATGCCTCAACAAATGAAACAGATTTGTAAAAACGCTACATGGAAGAAGAAGAAGAAGAAGAAGAAGAAGAAGAAGAAATACGAGGCACTACACTTCTGTAAAACAAGAAAATCCTTAATAATAATTTAAAAAAAGCTGGATGGTGTATCTTGAAATCTCCAAATGTGCCTGTATGATAGCAGGTGTCCCCTACACAGCAATTTAGGGGAATGGCAAGAGTTGAGGAAGGAACTTGTTGCTGATGTGAGGTAACACATCACACATCTGGTTTCCGATCGGAAGGTTGGTGGTTTGAATCCCCACGACGGGGTGAACTTCCATTGTTCGGTCCCAGCTCCTGCCAACTTTGCAGTTTGAAAGCATGCCAGTGCAAGTAGATAAATGGGTACTGCTGCGGTAGGAAGGTAAATGGCATTTCCATGTGCTCTGGCACACATCACAGTCTTCCGTGAACCAGTAGTCATGCTGGCCACATGACCTAGAAAGCTGTCTGTGGACAAATGCTGGCTCCCTTGGCCTGAAGTGAGATGAGCGTCACAACCCCTTTGACTGGACTTAACCATCCAGGGGTCATTTACCTTTTACTGTTTCATATACAGTTGTACCTCCATTTACGTAACCCTCTGGTTACATAAACTTTGGGATGCGCTTGTCGTTAACCCAGAAGCATTTTACTGGGTTTCGCCGCGCACGCATGTGCAGAAGCAGTCATCAGGTTGAGGAAACCTCGGGATCTGACCGGACCTCCGGAACGGATCCCGTCCACAACCAGCGGTACCACTGTACTGTAGTACCAACAATCCCTGCCCCAAGACACTGATCCCAGCAACTCTTCCCAGTAGGTCTTGCCCCAATGTGGTAGTTGCGAGGAGTGACTGAAGGCCCCCGCCTTCCCACTGCTCCCTAAGACTCCTCCCCTGGTTCCTTCCCCAGCAGCCTAAGGCTCCTTTGTCTTTGTCTGCCCTCTTCATTTCAGGAGGCGGAGGCTCTCTGGCTTCCTCAGCAGCCTGCCTCATCTCTGCCTCTGGACCACCCTCTGCTTCTGTGTTTGAGGCTCTTCCTGCTCCCTAAACCTTGTTGCCCCTTCAGCCTCTGACACTTCCTCCTCCCAGTCTTCTCCCTCTGACCACTCATCCTTGTCCCACCACTAATCCCCTGGCTCTGAGCCTTCTTCCCTGGGGGCTCCCCAGCTGGTGCCTCCCCCCACTCCTCTGTATCCAGCCCGTTCAAGACAATGAGGTACTGGAGGCTTATGAAACAGTGGGATTTGAATTAGGTAGCATGAGGAAGGCATAAGGGGCATGATGGTTAGGCAGTCAAGATGTACAAAGTTCACTAGAATAACTGGGGGGGGGCCTTTGTGCATAGGCACTATTCCTTGGCCCCATTTTAATATTTGATAATCAAATTTAGCTTAATTGGTTTGTGCTATACATGCTACACACATACACACACACACACACAGACAAATTCAAATCCTGATTTTGGATCTTTTTGGACACTTAGTAACTATGGTTGTAGAAAGACAAATGAAGTAGCAAAGCATGTGCAGATTTGTACAAAACTGGTGATTCAGACAAGACCCTGCCAAAATAAGGCAACTTTGTCAGAAGAAAGGTGTGGAGGAACCGAGGAGGCCAGTGACTGTGGTCATTACAGGTGAATGCCTGGCCGGTTGAAAGGTGACTTTCCATCCACTGGCTCAGCATCCGAGGTGTTCTGGGATGTTTCTGCACATTTCAGCCCCTCAGTAGTGAAAGAGTCTTCAGCACATAAGTCCTGGGGACAGGAGAGGCTGGGCCAGTACTATGAATGTGTTGTTCAGTTGTTAGGTGACACATGTAAGTAGTGTGTGTTTTTATGAGAGTGGCCTGTATAAGTATTGTGGGTATACATTAGAGTTTTGAGTGATAGGTATGCGAATGGGGAAACACACAACACATACCAGTCTGCAAATGTACATAGTTCTCCATACTATTATTATTCTCCATTAGATTATTTAGTTTCTATGACACTTCATACATTGAAAAGATCTCTAAGCAGTGTACAGAAAACTGAAGTAGCAGACAACTTAAACACAATATTACAAAAATACAGTTATATATAAAGCTTCCTTTGACACCCCCTCTGGGTTCTCTTTCTCTTTTTTTTAAATGATATTTATTAAGAGTTTAGAGATTACAGAAATGAGAAAAAGAAAACAATCAGCAAAAAAATTAACAACATATACATTACAATATATAAAAAATAGATAGAAAAAAGAAAAAAAGAAAAATAGAAAGAAAAATACAGCAATAACAATAAAAAATAAAAAATAAAACACACATCCAATATTCCATCTCTTTGTCTTTCATTTACTTGTTTCATCGACCTCCTCACACCTCCCTTTTTGTATTCTAGTTTAATTATTTGTTTCAGCAAATTCTTTCCATCTTTCTCATTTTTTTTAGATAATTTAACTTAACAGTCTAACCTATCAATTAACTCAGCAAATCCTTTTCATCTTTCACAATATTCTGTTATTCAATTTACCTTAATTTATTTTAACCTTATCTTATGATAAAATACCTTAAATCCTAGAACTTAATACTTATTTATACATAACTCCTAATATCATTTCTATTAAAGCCAAATGATTTCTGTTGTGTATTGAGTCAAAGGATTTTATATCTGTATTATTATTGTCTGTATTTGCATTAGGGTAAAGTAACCGCCTTTTGGTTCCAGAGGGTACAGCTACTATTGGTTCATTTAAGCTGCTGTATTTGGATCCTCTGTCTTATTGGTTTCCTCCGAAAGGCAGGACTGTGATTGCCTGATATTGTTCCCTCCAAAATGTATCCTTTCTAGCTAGTTCCCTGTCCCTATAAATGTAGCTCTCCCCTCCTCAGGTTTCAGTCTTGTTTGCTTTAATAAAGAAGTGTTACTAGAGAACTGTCTCCAGCATATTATGTCAAGAGAGCTGAAATCACAAACCCCACGTCACAACAATTTCATTCCACTATTTTTCCTAATTCCCAAAATAAATTTTACCCTAATTCCCAAAATAAATTTTTAAAGCTTTCTTCCAATCTTCATCCAACGTCTCTTCTTCCTGGTCTCGGGTTATGTCAGACCTTACTGTCCATTCCATCTAGTCCATCAACCTGGTAGTCTTATGTCCGAGGCTCTTAAGTCTTTTCCATGTCCCTTCTGTGGTTCTTCTTCCTGTTTATACCAGCACTTTGCCTTGTCTTTTGTTGGTCTCTTTCTTAATTTCTTTCCTTTCTCATTGAGGAGTAGGTCTCGGGGAAACTCCAACCCCAAAATATCTCCATCTCCCCTCAACAGATCAGCCCATTCCCCACAGTCCCATTCCCGACAGTCAACCGGGTAGTCCAGAAAATATTTAAATGCATGTCTCAAAGTCCCTCCAAAATTAAGGACCCCCACAACTCCAGACCCAGACTCTGGTTTCACCTCAGATCGTATAAATCTTTCGCCTTTTACTGACACCCCCTCTGGGTTCTCACCTGGGCGCCAAACAAACTCTCAGCTCTCCCTCTCGACTTATGCACAGTCTCAAGGTGGGTGGCCCTTCCTGGCTCACGTCTGTGTCCCATTCAGCTGTACTCGCCACACACAGTTCCAGGTGCAGCAGGGGGTTTGTTGAGGTTCTCAGGTGACCCAGAAGATGTGAAAATAGCCCCCCTCCACTCAGAGCTCTTTCTTCACCCTCTCCCCCCCTCCAGCTGCAGGGTGATATGGACCAACCAATTAACTCCACAATGGACAATTTAGGGACAGTTTGCATAATAATTAGGACCAATGTTTCCATGATCTGTACCACATCCCATCACACAGGAGAGATTGCCCCTTTTACATTTCACATGCAAGCTTTCTCACTCAGTTCTAAAAACTGGATTTTCGAAATTAAATCTGATTTTTTTTGTGTTGGTTATTGTCCAATTTAATATTTTTGATGTGAGTGTTTTTTCCTGTTTTTCATCCTAATAAGCAGAGTAATAATTATTGATATATTGTATGCCTGGCTAAAGACTGCTGGAATTAGTTCTTTGGTTTAATTATATTTTACAAGCACTTTATGCAAGTTTTTAATTGCATTCCTGCAAATATGCTGTTCATTATATTCAGCCTCTTAATGTGATGATGAGATTTGTTGATGCCATAATGAGCTTTATTAAATCCCATGACGTTCATGTGCCACAGTTAACTGTAGCCAGTTCCTCTATGAAAAATAGCTGTAAACTGAATTATATTGGTTTCCTGAGCCTGTTTATGGATCCTTCCCTGCCCTCCTCTCTCTGATGAACGGCCAGGTTGTTCGCTTAGTCACCTGCATTTATGAAGAGGCAGGAGCATAGGTATGAAATGTCCTTTCTTATACACAAAACAATGAGTTCATATATTGAGGTACAGTCTTCTAATCCACAGTACCTCCTATTATTCTGTATCCCCATTTCTCTTGAGTTTTTATGTCCCAAAAGGAATGTAGTGGGGGAGGAGAAGGAAGAAAACCCATCCCAAGCTTAAAACAAGTGTGGGAGTGGCGGCGGCGGCGGAGGGGGGGGAATAAAATGGCATTTGTGGGAAGTGATTATTTCATATCAAAGATGAGGAGATTATTTGATGTGTTTCCAATTGCTGCTTCCTTTGACATTAGAGTTGTTCTTTTACCTCAAGAATGCACTTATATTCTTGCTTACAGTGTCAACAAGCATTTCTCCTGGCTTCGGAAATATTCAGGAGCAGCTGGTTTTAGGGAAGAGAAGTGCTCTTTGTTCTGATTTTGGCATTAGCAAGAGAGAAGTGCTACGTTGAATGAAAATTGCAAGTCAGTGGTGCCCTCTAGTGAAATCCACAGGAATCCATATGTAACTGATACAAGTCTTTGCACAGCAAAATTAGCATATGGAATTCATTGCCAAAAGATGTTATTATGGCTGTCTCTAATCTTTGTGAATCAAGCTTCCACTGAATTAATGATTATGAGAAAGAGCTTTGAATTTATCAGGTGAAATTGATATTCATATGATACATTTCAGGAGTGAGGACTTGAAAAGTTTGTACAAATCTGGACTTAGTTTTGAGTCCTGCTCTAGTTAGTGCTCTTGAGCTTCAGGGTTGCCATATTTTGAAGACCAAAAAAGAGAACACATTTGCCGACTTCTGCTTTTAACTACAGATTGCTATGACGACACTCATTTTACATACCCATGAAAAAGAGGACATATGGCAACCCTATGAGGTGTACAAGGCACCATCCAGCTGTTTTAGGGACTCCACTCCAGAGTTGTGTAGGGTACATTCTTTAGCCTTTTCCTCTCTCAAAGACTTCCTCAAGGCAGTGGAGATTGAGGGTCAGTTTTCCTTCTCTTAGATGGGCTGCCTTCCAGTGGATGCGCCCCACCTGCCCCTCACTTCCATCTACAGCATGGGAAGAAATCATGTTCTTGACCATTGGACCCACTATTGATCTTGTCTGCTTAATCCACCAAAGTCTGTCTTCATGAACACTTTAGAATCATTCCTTCATTATACTGGTGTTGCTACATTTCTTCCAAGAATCACAGCTCACGGCCAGGGTGTTACCGCATTATATTCTCACAATAGGACTGTGAGGTATGCTAAGAGATGGGGACTGATTGATGGCCACCCTATGAGGTTTCCCTTTGGATATGATAAGAAGCACAAATTATTGCATCTGCAGTAATATCCAAATCTGCTGATTGGTTGCTTACCAAAAATTCAGAAACCAAAATGCAAATGCTAACACAATAGTCAATTTGGGCAAACTTTGATAATTAGTTTAAAAGCCTTGAGAATCTAGGTTGTTGTTCACGCGAGTCTGAGGGGCAGATGTTTGAAACAATTACTTGCTCTGGCTTTTAGAAAAATTAAAATGGCTTATTGAATCTGCTTATAAATACTAACCAATTTCATTCCTGTTTTATCTAATTGGAATCTTAGTAGTGGAACATCTCGGGCCTTTCACATCTCATTACACCAGCAATATTACACTCTAACTAATATTCAGTACCTTCTTCCAACTGCACTCCCTTAGGGTGTCTTGCAGCAGGGAAACAGCATCAGGTCTCCAAGGTAAAGGTCCCCTCCCCTCCAGTTTTGCTAGAATGCTCCTGGTTCAAAGTGCAAACTTTCAGTCAGCATTTAATATACCCCTGGTGTGGCAGGATGATGGATCAGTTGTTCAAAACTTCATTTTAAGAAGAAATCAACTGTTTCTAGAGTATATTTTAACAGAGCCTAACACTCAATTTACTGTAAAGAATTGATCTGTCACCAACCTCGCCTCTTTAACTAGCAAGTATTCCCAAGGCAGGGATGCGGGTGGCGCTGTGGGTAAAACCTCAGTGCCTAGGGCTTGCCGATCGCATGGTCAGCAGTTCGAATCCCCGCGGCGGAGTGTGCTCCCATCGTTCGGTCCCAGCTCCTGCCCACCTAGCAGTTCGAAAGCACCCTTAAGTGCAAGTAGATAAATAGGTACCGCTTTATAGTGGGAAGGTAAATGGCGTTTCCGTGTACTGCGCTGGTGCCGGTTCGCCAGAGCAGCTTCGTCACGCTGGCCACGTGACCCGGAAGTGTCTTCGGACAGTGCTGGCCCCCGGAGTTGGCACAACCCTAGCGCTGGCACAACCCTAGAGTTGGACACGACTGGCCTGTACGGACAGGGTACCTTTACCTTTTTAACATTACAATGGCCATGCTGTGTTTTCTTCTGAGTTTGGCCAGTTATGTTCCTCAGTGCCTGTGAATGGTTTTATGGATCAGCAATTTTCACCTATAGGGGCAGAGGTGATAATTAAATCTGAAAAGTAACTCTTCACACATAAAATCACTCTTAATAACACTTTCTCCAACAGGAGATACCAAAGAAGTTTGCAGCAAAAGAGAGAAAAGGGACCAGGAACGGCCCATCACCCAGCTTGCAAATTCTAGAAATGCC
>NW_028112834.1:10000-12500 GCF_964234715.1 Podarcis melisellensis
TTAGGATGAATGAACACCGCAAGAACAATCCAAGATTACGGTTAGGGTTAGGGTTAGGGTTAGGGTTAGGGTTAGGGTTAGGGTTAGGGTTAGGGTTAGGGTTAGGATGAATGAACACCGCAAGAACAATCCAAGATTAGGGTTAGGGTTAGGGTTAGGGTTAGGGTTAGGGTTAGGGTTAGGGTTAGGGTTAGGGTTAGGGTTAGGGTTAGGGTTAGGGTTAGGATGAATGAACACTACAAGAACAATCCAAGAATAGGGTTAGGGTTAGGGTTAGGGTTAGGGTTACGGTTAGGGTTAGGGTTAGGGTTAGGCTTAGGATGAATGAACACCGCAAGAACAATCCAAGATTAGGGTTAGGGTTAGGGTTAGGGTTAGGGTTAGGGTTAGGGTTAGGGTTAGGGTTAGGGTTAGGGTTAGGGTTAGGATGAATGAACACTACAAGAACAATCCAAGGTTAGGGTTAGGGTTAGGGTTAGGGTTAGGGTTAATGAACACCGCAAGAACACTCCAAGATTAGGGTTAGGGTTAGGGTTAGGGTTAGGGTTAGGGTTAGGGTTAGGGTTAGGGTTAGGGTTAGGGTTAGGGTTAGGGTTAGGGTTAGGGTTAGGGTTAGCGTTCGAGTTAGGGTTAGGGTTAGGATGAATGAACACCGCAAGAACAATCCAAGATTAGGGTTAGGGTTAGGGTTAGGGTTAGGATGAATGAACACTACAAGAACAATCCAAGAATAGGGTTAGGGTTAGGGTTAGGGTTAGGGTTAGGGTTAGGGTTAGGGTTAGGGTTAGGGTTAGGATGAATGAACACCGCAAGAACAATCCAAGATTAGGGTTAGGGTTAGGGTTAGGGTTAGGGTTAGGGTTAGGGTTAGGGTTAGGGTTAGGGTTAGGGTTAGGGTTAGGGTTAGGGTTAGGGTTAGGATGAATGAACACCGCAAGAACAATCCAAGATTAGGGTTAGGGTTAGGGTTAGGGTTAGGATGAATGAACACTACAAGAACAATCCAAGAATAGGGTTAGGGTTAGGGTTAGGGTTAGGGTTAGGGTTAGGGTTAGGGTTAGGATGAATGAACACCGCAAGAACAATCCAAGATTAGGGTTAGGGTTAGGGTTAGGGTTAGGGTTAGGGTTAGGGTTAGGGTTAGGGTTAGGGTTAGGGTTAGGGTTAGGGTTAGGATGAATGAACACCGCAAGAACAATCCAAGATTAGGGTTAGGGTTAGGGTTAGGGTTAGGATGAATGAACACTACAAGAACAATCCAAGAATAGGGTTAGGGTTAGGGTTAGGGTTAGGGTTAGGGTTAGGGTTAGGGTTAGGATGAATGAACACCGCAAGAACAATCCAAGATTAGGGTTAGGGTTAGGGTTAGGGTTAGGGTTAGGGTTAGGGTTAGGGTTAGGGTTAGGGTTAGGGTTAGGGTTAGGGTTAGGGTTAGGGTTAGGGTTAGGGTTAGGGTTAGGATGAATGAACACTACAAGAACAATCCAAGGTTAGGGTTAGGGTTAGGGTTAGGGTTAGGGTTAGGGTTAGGGTTAGGGTTAGGGTTAGGGTTAGGGTTAGGGTGAATGAACACCGCAAGAACAATCCAAGATTAGGGTTAGGGTTAGGGTTAGGGTTAGGGTTAGGGTTAGGGTTAGGGTTAGGGTTAGGGTTAGGATGAATGAACACCACAAGAACAATCCAAGATTAGGGTTAGGGTTAGGGTTAGGGTTAGGGTTAGGGTTAGGGTTAGGGTTAGGGTTAGGGTTAGGGTTAGGGTTAGGGTTAGGGTTAGGGTTAGGGTTAGGGTTAAGGTTAGGGTTAGGGTTAGGGTGAATGAACACCGCAAGAACAATCCAAGAATAGGGTTAGGGTTAGGGTTAGGGTTAGGGTTAGGGTTAGGGTTAGGGTTAGGGTGAATGAACACCGCAAGAACAATCCAAGATTAGGGTTAGGGTTAGGGTTAGGGTTAGGGTTAGGGTTAGGGTTAGGGTTAAGGTTAGGGTTAGGATGAATGAACACCGCAAGAACAATCCAAGATTAGGGTTAGGGTTAGGGTTAGGGTTAGGATGAATGAACACTACAAGAACAATCCAAGAATAGGGTTAGGGTTAGGGTTAGGGTTAGGGTTAGGGTTAGGGTTAGGGTTAGGGTTAGGGTTAGGGTTAGGGTTAGGGTTAGGGTTAGGGTTAGGATGAATGAACACCGCAAGAACAATCCAAGATTAGGGTTAGGGTTAGGGTTAGGGTTAGGGTTAGGGTTAGGGTTAGGGTTAGGGTTAGGGTTAGGGTTAGGATGAATGAACACCGCAAGAACCATCCAAGATTAGGGTTAGGGTTAGGGTTAGGGTTAGGATGAATGAACACTACAAGAACAATCCAAGAATAGGGTTAGGGTTAGGGTTAGGGTTAGGGTTAGGGTTAGGGTTAGGGTTAGGGTTAGGGTTAGGGTTAGGGTTAGGGTTAGGGTTAGGGTTAGGATGAATGAACACCGCAAGAACAATCCAAGATTAGGGTTAGGG